>NW_024879562.1:134588-143945 GCF_009819885.2 Catharus ustulatus
GGAATTACCTACTCAGATAAGAGAGAGAAAAATACCATTTCACTCTGAAACTGTGGCTGTGCTTCTGTGGGATCAAAGTATCCCAGAGAACAAGCGAAACACATCTGCTTTGTTGTCAGATCCTATTAGCAGTGTCTTGGTGCCATTACACAATAATTTGCCTTTCTTTAACTGGCAGGGATTCTGGTGGCTTGGGTTGATTTTGCCACTAGGAAAACACAGTTTTCTTCAAGAAGAAATTTGGAGGTTATTGAGCCACAGATAACAGCACTCTAGAAATCTGCAGAAGACATTTAGAAAGACTGAATCCATTAGCTAAAGACCCCTGAAATATTTCTAGGAAAGTCTTAATTAATGAGAAATAGATATTTGGGATCCTTCATTGATGAACATTAGCCAACACTTTGGCTTTTTGTTGTGCACCTAAGACGAAAGAAAACTGTTTGACTGGCTAATTGGAGTTCTTTTGATGTCAGGAAAGAATCCTTCAAGTCACAGGAAGTTGGCAATACTCATCCATGTTGGACAACCTCAGGTTGCCCAGTACAGTCATTTCCCCAGGCAACTCAGAGCAGTGGTCACAGCACCAAGCCTGACAGAGCTGGAGAAGTGTTTGAACAATACTCTTGGGCACATGGAGTGACTCTTGGCATGTTCTGCACATGGCCAGGAGCTGGACTCGATGACCCTGATGGGTCCCATTCAACTCAGCATATTCCATGATTCTTTGGCCTTTTTCCACACAGTGATGTAACTTAATATTTCCTTTAGTTTCCACTCTTTTGTGGTTTTACCTTTCCACACAGACACCAAACAGTTTTCCTGCCTCAGGAGGTGGAAAGAAGATCATTACCTTGTGTCCTTGTGACAGTCCTGAGCAAGCGTCGCTGCTGCGTGCGCCAGCCTCTCAGCCCTGGCTGTGCCTGCCAGCTCCGTGACTCCAATTCTCTCCATCAGGGACAGGAGCAGTTCGGCCGCACACTGCCGCACCTGCACGTGGCGGCTCCTGGACAGAGGAGAGCAAACACTGGGGCACAGGGAGAAGGAGCAACAGCACCCCAGGCCTTGGCCACAGCGTGCTCCCTGGCATTGCTGGGGGAAGGAGGCCTGGGCTCTCCTGCAACTTCAGACACCTGTAGAAGCTTCTGTCCTCAGATAAACTCAGAGTTAGCATTGCCAGAGGGACTGCCTCAAGGAAGAGGGAGGAAGTCAGTCTCCCTGAACTATCTCATCCTCAATTTCTGTCCCACAATTTACTCTGAGAATGATTAAAGAAATAGATCACATATGAATTCTTTAGAAATTAAAGACAATTCATGCTGACTCATCAGAGGGCACCCACTACACAGAGCTGCTACTCTGGATTGAGGCTTTTTCCAGCCATTTATTCCCAAATCCGCAGACCTTTGGAAAACAACAAATGCAGGGAAAACATGCTGTGGGCCATGAAGTTGCAGAATATAAAGCAATGCAGCCTGTTTCTTCTGCAAGGCTAGGCAAGGGAAACATCTGAATGTTTTACCCTATTCCAAAGCTGAGGACAGGCTGGCAGTCATTTTAGCCAGATTGTCCTGTTCCAGAGAGCGTCTTTTGGCAATTATCAGGCCCAGCACCAACAGTTAAGACAGCATTTGCCTCAGCTATTCCATAGCATTTGGCCTCTGAAGGTGCCTGTGAAGTGATTCATCATCTCAAGGCTAGCATGAAACATCAGTTTCAATAGGAAGTACAGCTCAAAGGCCAGGACAGTCACACAAGACTCCTTTTGGCAGGAGCTGCACCTGCTGTGCAGGCTGTGCCACACCCAGCACATTCTCCCCCATGTGCTCCATGGCCCAGCAAGTACCCTCCTTATTTCTCAAGTTAATGGCATAATGAGGATGCATGGTTTTTCCCAGGGGCTCTGTGATTAGGGCAGTGCAATATCAAAGAGCGCTCACAGCTGCAACTGCAATTGTCCCTCTTCCCACAAAAGCACAAGGCTCTATCCTTAACCTTTGAAGGCACTTTCACTTCCTCACCATTCACCACATCTAGGCAACTCTGACAGACTGGGAGAACTCCAGGAAGCAGCAGGAAGCTGAGTCAGAGGAGGTTTAAGCTGGATATCAGAAAAGGCTTTTCACCCAAAGGGGGGTTGGGCACTGCAACAGGCTCCCATGGGCAGTGGTCACAGCACCAAGCCTGACAGAGTTCAAGAAGCATTAGGACAACACTCTCAGGCACGTGCTGTGACCCTTGGGGTGTCCTGTGCAAGGCCAGGAGCTGGACTCGATGATCCTGATGAGCCCCTTCCAACTCCCCATAGTCTACACTTCTGTGATTCTAAGAACTCATAGGCTGAGGGAGGGCAGAACTAGGGGACAAGAGGAGAGCAATGAGGTGGATTGGAGAATCCAGTCACTGAGCTGACAGAAGATGCAGGATACAGGACCCTTCCCTGCCACCATTCCCATTCTTTCTCTCATCCCTTCCCCCACCTGCACCCTAGAAGGTGAAGAATATCACTAAGAGAAGGAGAACCTACCTGACTCCACTGTCCAGGAGAGCAGTCACTGCTCGTGCAGGAGTCACATTCTCCACCATCATCCCCAGGGTCTGACTGGCTGCTTTCTCAACAAACTCTGGGCAGTTACACAGCACCTGGAGAAGGACCCGAGCCACCTCATCCACCTCAGAGTCCATGTCCTTCTTCAAGGTCACAAAAAACTCTCCCAGAGTGACAATGGCCGAGTAGGACACCTTTGTGCGCAGGTTGGTCACCTGGGGAAGTCATGAGGGGAAACATAAGAATCACCTTGAAAAGAAAACCAGTTGCCTTAGACAAAAGTCCCAGGAAATGAAAACATGTCCCAGTGTGTCCAGAGGAACATAAAAGCACAATAAGAGCAGAAGAGCACAAGCACAGAAAGGCACCTACTCTGGCACCAATTTCTGGCCTCAGACCTGCTTACTGCAGGACTAAAGAAAACCCCATTTCACTAAAATATTTGACTCAACCATTGTATCATGTCAACAGCTTTGATTTTAGGCCCTTTTATTTGAAAAATAAATAATCAAATAAAAGCAAGGGCATGCTTTCAAACCTACAAAGGCACAGGCCATAAGGATAAATGAGTCACGTGCTCCTTGTTCAAAAAAGCAACACCAGCAGTTGAAGCACTCAGCCAGGAAACAGAAAACACAGGCTCAGGTCTACAGACTAATTTGCAGTGTTGCATTACAGCTTGGGCAGAGATTAGGACTCTGGCAAATAACATAATTAGTGCATCTGTTTCTGCAATTGCACATTTCATTATAATGGCAGCTCACTCAAAGATGAGTGTCAGATACCTGACCTGCCAGTAAATACAGCTAAATGGACACACAGATCCTATAGAGAGCTGACAGACATTAGAAACAGAAGGTCTAAACCAGAAATGAAGGCAGTCTCTGAGTACATGTGGAGATAAACAAGCACGTTATCTACTCCACACACTGTGCATGAAATACACGGGAAAATCCAAAACACTGTTCTCACCTCGCTGGTAACTGCCAAGCAAATGTCACGAAGTCTAGAGAGCAGGACTTCTGAATGGGACTCAGCCAGGTGTTTGATGCTGAGGAGTCCCTTCTCCTTTTTCTCCCTGAAAAGCAAGTACTGAAAAGATTGATTTTTCTCTCTACCCAAGAACTAGGCAGCACCCTCTGAAATGACCTTGACAGGCTGGCAGCTCTGTCAAATAGTGGGAGGTGCTTTTCAAGGAGTACTTAATGAAATTGTGGAAGTCGTTGCCACAGGATGCTGTGGCTGTCAAAAGCATACACAAATCCGAGAGGCAAACAGAGGGATTTCAGAGCCTTCATTTGTGGCTGTTTAGAAGACAGCCTTTCCAAAATGTCTGGCACATGAAGTCCCTATGTCACTGCTTCCTAGAAGTGGTGAGACTGGCCCATGCTGCTGTTTCTTGTCACCTCCCTGTACCTGTCCCTAAGACACAATCCCATCAGGCTGTTACTGAGGCATTTTCCTTCTTTGCCAGCCCCAGCAGGCAGTTCAGAAGTGAGGGTCTGCACTGGCACTCTGGAGCTGAGTTTCCACTCTAAAATCTAGGCCTGTCTGTCACCCAAAAATGCTGCAGGATGTCCCAGAAGATCCCACACCTGAGCAAGAACAGTTGAAAGTCTGGCTTTTCCCAAAATCCCCTACCTAAACCAATACCCCACAACAGCAACATGTTGTTGAAAAGGTGCAAACAACTCTGTCTCTCAGCACTTGCTCTGTGCAGACCCTGAGCTACAGGAAGGTGTGTGAGGCGTCAGGGCTGCAGCACAGGGCTGGAGACCGATCCCACGGGCACCCCTGAGAGTCACCCAGACCCCCCACACCTGCAGAAGCTCTCTGCACCTCACAGGGCACCAAACAGAAATGGGGAAGAGAAAGGGCAAAGCAAATGTGACTGCACAAGGAGATGCCTTGTGGCAGATTTTACATGCTTACCCCAGTGTCAATGGAGTCCTTGCTCCTGTGTGAATGAAGCATCCACCACTGAGTGGATGCCAACCCAGACATCAAAAAGACAAGCAATACCACCTAACATTTGTAGGGTTATCATCTCTGGGCCTCCTTCTGTCTGTGTTTAATTGTGGAACACACGGTGAGTATTGACCAAACATCTCAGGTGTATATGAAGTAGTGAGAAGGAAAAAAGTTTAATTCCAAAAGTGCAAGATTCCTGGAAGCTTTCCTCTTTTTCTCCTTGTCTTCGGACATGAGCCCTTCAGAAGCAATGATAGGCTGAGGGACTTGAAAGCACAACTCAGTCCACTTCTCAGAAAGAGGAACTCCCTGGAGCTGCTTCTGGGACTCACATGCAGGAGGTCACAGGGAGACCCTGTCACCTGCCATTGCTGTCAGCAGTGGGACCAGAGAGAAATCTTACTCAGTCCCACTGTTGCCCGACAGAGAGACACGAAACAACTAGGTTGTTTAGTGCGGTGCTTTATTGAGGGCCCTGGGGTCTGAGGACTAGTGTCCAAAGTCAGAGCCCGCCATACCCCTTTTCCGACAGGTTTTTATATCCTTTACAAAGTGATTTACATACAATAGTACAATAGCATATATTCTTCAAGACAATACAGTTACGTAAATCTCATAGATATTATTTCTATAAAGTCATAAATTCTACACGCTTGTCTACTCAAAACTATAGGTTACCCCCCTTTAATCCCCCTTGCTTGTCATCCCACCACCAGAACCCTTTATCATTGATTATACATTAACCTTTATCATTTATTTATTCTACTGTGTTCTGCATGCCCTACTAGATCCTTTAATTATCAGTTTGTGGTTCTTAGTACATTCCCAGGGCCTGCTTGTGAACTGCTGCTTTCTAAGCCTTAGCATAACTACTGCTATTGCTATATCTACATTAGTTCTTTTTCTCGTTATTTCGGTATCAACTCCCCCCTTTTGAGCATTCTTCAGATTTTCTGGAAGGATGCTCAATTCTTCAAGTAATGGTTTCCAAGTAGGATGGTGAGTCTTCTCTTTGACTTGGTAGGATTACTTCTTTCCGGGTTAGTGCTCTCATGACACGTCGAGTATGAGTTCCTTCTCTAGCAATCATTCCTAAAAGACATCTATACATAATCATGCAGACTACAATAATCAATACAATCATTATTACATATTGTACAATTGATGATATCCAACCAGAGACCTGGATTCCTAGGGAGCTAAATAGTGCTCCTACCCAATTATGTTGAGCTTCTTCCTGGACTTCATGCACTTTTATTTCAATTTGTTCCAATTGACTTATATCCTTTTCTACTTCTTCTGTGACATTTGGGATATGTACACAGCAATGATCAACCTTTCCTTGGAGGTATCCACAGACTCCGTGTTCTTTTAATAAGAGCAAATCTAATGCCATTCTATTTTGGACTGTCATTCTTGTTGTTGCTTGCAACTGTAAGTTTAGATCCCTAAATCCTTTCTTTGTAACTGCGGCTAACCTCTCAGTTTGTCCCAATAATTTATACAGCATCTCCCGGTTTCTATATGTAGAAATTTGTGCAAACAGGGATTCCAGTACCCATCCAAATTTAACTCCTGATGAGGGTTCATGCCACTCATCTTCATCTCCCAATCCTAGTTCTTCTGCCACCTCATTTGTTTCTCTCTTTGTTCGTGGCTGTATCTCTCTTTGTGTTAATTTAGACTGTTTCCAGAGAGGGCAGAGCGTAGGGACCCCTAACGTAATCTGCGTGACTGGGCCGTTAATGGGCATATGGGTAGTCCATTGTCCGTGCCCCATTACCCACACCGAATGCCCTGGACTCCTGACGGTAGTCGCCTGACAATCTTTCCAAGCCCCCTTTATTTCTCCTGTTATTGTATGATTATATCTTTGACATTCACAGCCCCATTTTAGTAGTATCCGGACTGGCACTAAACCAATTTGGGATTCAGGGGTATCACATGTGATGATTTTGCTACAATTCCAGCTAGGTGTGGGGGTCATTCGATCCCGTCTTACTGCTTCGGTCCCTAGCATTCTTAAATGTTTTGTTCCCTTTGGCCTGACCATTCGATACACCAATGTACTGGTCCTATGTAGCTGTAAGATTCTAACAAGCTGGGACCCCAAATCGTTTTCCACTGTTCCCATTCTTCCTTCCCTTCTTGACATACTATCTCATAAGAATATTCAGTGACTGGTTTTTGTCTTTTTTTCTTTATGTCATAAGAACACCATCCTACATCCTTGAACCGCCCAATTTTTGAATAAACTGCATTTGGTAATTTTAGGCATTCACTCCTTTGTCCTGGTGATGACCATTGCCCTCGAACTGTATAGGTTTCCTCTACCATCTTAGTATGGTTCTGCATTACTTTATTACATCTTTTTGTCCCATTTATGGTTTCTGGAGGCATTTCCCCAACGGGAATGATGCCCCATGGTATTGGATCTCCCGCTGCTTTAGGTAGAGGTAAACATGCAGTGATGGACGTAATATTTTGTACTTGCCCAAAATCTCTAACTAATCCCACTATTAAGTTTTCTTGTCCCAATTCTTGTTGTGTTTTTCCAACTTCTGTCACCTGTCGTACTCTCCTATTCTTTTTTAGAATATCTACATTTATTTTTCCGTAGTCAAAGCTTTCTCTAATCCACACAACACATGAGAATTGTCCTACCTGATCAGCTTGCATATGAGATATCATCAATGTGGTGCTACCTCTTTGCTGTTTCATATCCCAAAGTGTCACGATCCCTTCTGTAAATACTTCGTCTGTGGTGATTTGTCTCCAAGCTGTATTTACTTCTTTTAATCCAGCTCTCTGGTTGCTAGAAAACAGACAGGTTAAATTTACTCCCGCACCTTCCGGCACTATTACATCTGGCTCCGGAACTATGATTTTAACAAACGCTTCTCCCACCTGCATTATACAGACTAATGTTAAAAGAACTAAGGCCTTGCCCTGAACACCATTTTTGTTGCTGACAGAGGCTGTACTTCCCATCTTGGCCGGACCTTCTTGATTCGAGTGTAGTGAATCCAATTTTCGATCCCTTGGACCTTCACTGCCGTGTAGGTGGTCATAATCACCTGGTGAGGACCGTCCCATACTTCTTTCAAGGGTTCCGTATTCCAGTTCTTCACATATACTTGATCTCCTGGCTGGATGTCATGGACAGGGTTTTCCAAGGGCAGAGGCCGGTTCCACTGCAATGCTCCTCGCAGTGCTGTAAGGACTTTATTTAGAGACAAAACATAACTTAGCAATACTTGATCTCCTACTAAGTGAGGGTCCCCTTTGTAAGTTGCAGCATGATATGGCTTGCCATACAAAATTTCGTATGGACTTACTCCTATCCTTTCTCTGGGTTTAATCCTGACTCTTAGCAAGGCTAGAGGTAGTGCCTGAGGCCACTGTATCTTCGCTTCCTGACAAATTTTCTTAATCTGCCCTTTTAATGTCTGATTCATCCGTTCTACCTGGCCGCTAGATTGTGGTCTCCAGGGCGTATGGAGATCCCAGGCTATCCCTAATACTCTGGCTACCTCTTGGACCACTCCAGCTACAAAGTGAGGTCCCCTATCTGAGGACATTCCTAATGGGATCCCAAATCTAGGAATAATCTCTCGTAGCAAGGTTTTAATTACTTCCTTTGCCTGGTTAGTCCTGCATGGGAAAGCTTCTGGCCATCCTGAAAAGGTACACACATACACCAGTAAATAACGGTACCCTTGTGCTTTTGGTAGCTCTGAGAAATCTATTTGCCAATAGTCTCCCGGTTGCGGCCCAACTCGTAGCTTTCCTAATTGTATTTGCCTTCGTGTCACTGGATTGTTTTTAATACAGACTGGACACGTGGCATTAATCCGTTTTGCCATTGTTAACATCTGGTTGGAAATCACCTCATGTTTTAAGAATTGTACTAATGCGTCTGCCCCCCAATGGCACTTGTTATGTTCGATTTCTAAAATTGTTTTCATTACCTTTGTTGGCAACACAACTTGACCTACAGCTGTGACATACCATCCTTTTTCATTCTTCTGGGCCTGGAGAAATTGAGCAAGTTTCTCATCTTCAGGTGTATAGCATGGTTTCTGCTCAAGAAAGGAAGTGGCAGGGTTAAATCGTGCTGGTAATAAAGCTAATTGTGTCCATACCTCTCGGGCAACCTGTTTGGCAACTCTGTCAGCCAACTGGTTTCCTTGGAACGCTTTTCCTTCTTCGTTTTGATGTCCTCTTACATGCATCACTGCTACTGCCTGAGGTTTATGCACAGCTTCCAATAGTGCTAATATTTGTTCTTTGTGCTTAATTTCTGATCCTTGAGAATTTAACAGTCCTCTTTCTTTCCACAGAGCTCCATGTACATGTATTACTCCAAAGGCATATTTTGAATCAGTCCAAATATTTACTCTTTTCCCTTGGCTCAATTCTAAGGCTCTTACCAGAGCTTGTATCTCGGCCTTCTGGGCTGAAGTTCCCAGGGTTAAGGCTCGAGCTTCTATTATTTGTGTCAAAGTCACTACTGCGTATCCCGCATACCTGGTTCCGTTTTCCACAAAGCTGGATCCATCTGTAAACAGTTCCCATTCCGGATTTTCCAAAGGCTCGTCTTTCAGGTCTTTCCGGCTGGCATACACCTGTTCAATGATTTCCACGCAATCATGCGTCAATTCGCCTCCTTCTTCCTGGCTGCTGCTCCTAAGAAATTCTGCTGGGTTAAGATGATTAGTTGTTTTTAATTCAATATCGTCCTGTTCTCGGAGAAGTGCCTGGTATTGTAACATGCGGCTTGACGAGAGCCAATGCCCCCCTTTTTGTTCCAAAACTGCAATGACCATGTGGGGAAC
>NW_024879563.1:0-134799 GCF_009819885.2 Catharus ustulatus
TTTTACCAAAAAGCTCTGATTTATCTTCATATGTAATATAAAATACAAAGTGTCTGACTGTGCTGCAACGTTTTCCAACTAGCAGACAATCTTATAGAAAACACAACTGTACTAAAATGACATTAAGGTTAAAACTCCAACAATTATCCTTCTCTCTTACACTTAATTTTACCAATCAACTTTTAAAACAATTTTACTATTTCTAAAGGACACAGAGCAAAACTAAAACTTGGAAATACATTTGGTTTTGCATATGCAATGTAACCTATTTAACAACAGGCAATCTTTCATTTTTGAGATTCAAGATCTGCGCAGATTGCAGTGTCACCTCCCAGCATTCCCCACAGTGAACCTCAAGTTCATGGGAATGACCAGTACTAATAATCCCTGAACTGTTTCCCACAACCAAATGACAGCAGTGATTCTTCAACCCTAGCTCTTTTCCTTAGAGCTGATTCAGTGGTAAATGTATGGCACTTCCTCTGAAGTGTTCCATGCTGCTTTTGATTTTTATCACCCAACCTTAGCATCAGAAGATGCATTTTCCTCGTAACTCATAGTCAAGTGCCTATATCAGAACACCATGGGTGGTAGGAAAATGAAGGTTTGGGGGTATTCTGGGAGACAACCAAGGCATTTACAGCAATTTCACGATTATAAGCCACACCATTTTGACTAAAGTTTTGGTCTGTACCCGGAAGTGCGGCTTGTATTCGGGAGCGGCTTATATATGAACGACGTTCAGACATTTTCAAACCTGGAAGTGAGAGCCCACAGCAGCCCCGAGCCGAGGTGGAGCCCACGTGGCCCCAGCGACAGGGTGGTGTTGCCAGTCTGAGCCCTTGATATTTCTCTGTATTCTTTTTGGTGTTTTCAGTCTTGTGTGGCTGTACGGCTCCTGGCTCCCCACCCACCCACATGGCTGAGGGGCTGCCCTGCTCCCTACCTGTCCGTGCAGCTGCCCTCCTCCCCACCCGCCTAAGTGGCTGCCCTGCTCTCCGCCCACCCAAGCAGCCGAGTGGCTCCCCGCCCACCCAAGCGGCTGCCCTGCTCCCCGCATGCCCGAGTGGCTGCCCTGTTCTCCGCCTGCCCGAGTGGCTGCCCGGCTGCACAGCCAAGTGGCTATTTAAAGGCAATGCAGATCCATTGGAAATGCTTTCAGAATGACCACACTATTGTTCATATATTTTTCCGCTCATAAATAAAACTTGCAGGGTATGCTACCGCAATTATTGTCTGTATCTTTTTTTGCTTGGAAATAATGTTTCCAAGGTCGGCACCTTCCAGTAAACCCCACAACCCTGCGATTCTGTTACTAATTGGCAACTTTGTGAACATTCGCTGGGAACGAAAATGCGGCTTATAATCAGGTGCGCCTTATATATTGACGAAGACCTAAACGTTGCCGACACCTGGACGTGCGGTTTACAATCAGGTGCGGTTCATAATTGTGAAATTATTGTACCTTATTACCATCTTTCTTCAGTGGAGGAGGAATAATGGTGGAACTTCCATGCAAAACATGGAGGAATTCTGTGTAAAACAATGGGTTCAAAGAAGCTTTGGGCATTTCTAAACCAGGATACTCTGCTGGACCCATTTTAGTTTTTAGACTTCTATACTCCTCAGCTTAGAACTCAGAAGAAATATCTATATCAAAGTGTATCTTCTGGCATGGTAGCAGTGAAGTGCTGTAAAAGCTAAACAGAGATTATTCAGGAGTCATTACTCAAATCTATGGTAGTTAATCTACAAATTTCTAAGTAAATCCACAGCATATTTAAAAATTCCTATTATTTTCCTTATCACTCTATTATGAAGCAAATAGCATAAAGAACTTAATCTTTCCACGTGTAAAAATGATCCTTAAAGACAACATAGATTTCTGAGTTTACTGTTCAATCTATTATAGCCTCAGGAGGAAAAAATCTGAACCAGAAAAACAATAATCTCTCCAGCAAGAAGACTTCAATGCTTAACAAGTGAATTGGAGCTCGCCTGTTCAGCCGTAGCTGAAAGTAAAATCAGTATGAAATTCTAACCTGAAAAGAGTTACACAAAACGTTAATATTGTCCTGATTGTGGCTTATTCTCACAAAATAGGGTGATGTTTGGCTACAGCAGGCTTTTTACTTGGGTAGAGAAAAAGGCACTAGTAGAAGAATCAGATTACCAGATTCAGATGTGGATTTCAAACCCCTTCTTTTCCCTTCCCAATCTCAGTTTTTCCAAGCAGTATTTTATCTTTAAATGAGGGCAAAACCCAGTGTCTTTAACTTCCTAACATTTTGCTCAGAAACTCTAGCAATGTATGATAGTCTGGTTAAGAACTGTTTATGCTGCAGCCATGCCAGAAAAGTAGTGCACCCTTGATCTTTCCATATGAGCTGTTACACAGAGAGCAAGTTTCACGGAGGGTTCCATGGCACAAAAGACATCATGATGCTGAAATAATTCTCCAAACAGCCAGACACATTCTCACTTCTACAAATGTCTGAGTAAACATCCACATCTGGTATTCTAATTTTTTTGTTGTTGATTTGTTTCAAATAATGAAAAATTACGAGTATTAGCTCTTGTACTGTGCCATTTAAAAATGATATCAGTGACTCAAACAAAGAGTTCTTGCTATGGATCTTGGTTGGAATTCATTCCCTGTATCAGGAGCACATCTTCAGCATGCTCTGTGCAGAATAGATTTGAAGTACAAGGGCTATTTTTTTATCACAATAGAAGCAGCTAAGAATAAGCTATTCAAAGATGACTATCAAAAAACCGGCATGTTTTTCAAAGTTCTGTGTAGCTGCATATTCAAATATCATTTTAATTTATACCAAGAAAAACATTTTTCATCCATTTTGAAATATCACTGAGGTTCTCATTCAAAGTGTAGGTATTCCATCTGGATAGTCAAAATGAGACAAATAAATCCTGAGCAAACAAATCAGACTTTTGCACCTCACTCTGCAAAGACAAATAGTAAAATTGCAAACAGTAGATAAATAGAAACATTCTAAAAAGCAAATTAATTGTTACCAGCAATGTAAGGCCAAGACAGTAAAGTGATTGCATTAAGAAGATTTATGGAGACCATAGATTTAATTATAGGGGCAGTTGTATAACTCGTTCTCACCTACTAGCAGCATTTTTGGTTCGCACAGATGGGCCATAGTGCTGTCTGTTTCCTTCATCTATCTTTTCTGTACCTCAGAAAAGGCAAATTACTGAAATTTGTAAGTATTCTGCTCAGCAAATCCCTCACGCTTACTTGTCAGTCTTCAATGTAGCAAGCTTTCTGCTGGCATAGAGGTGGAGACAATTTTCAAGTCTGTGAAAATCTCGTAAATTTCATTCCTTAATGATTATTATTCTGCAGTTGGCGAAGATTAAATGCAGCCTGTTCTGCCTGCTCATTCTCTGCTAGCAGCAGTAAGTGTCCTACATACTTAAACCACTTCTTGTGGACATATGGACAAAGACAAAGCTCATGCAGTAGGTTTAAAAAACAAGGAGTTTCAATTGTTTTGCCAAGAGTGTATAACGCTTTTCACTCACCATGAAATAATGAAGTTTGGGTGATGGCAGAGGACATGTACTGTACTTGGTCATGTTAATTGTACAAAGAAGGCCAAGAACTTGTGAGAAGTGTGGACTTGTTTCTCTGAGAGGAAAAATGAAACTGTTCACAGAAAACACACACACAAAATGAAAACAAAACAAACAAACAAAATAACCAACCAAAAAACAACACAAACCAAAAAAACACCCAACCAAACAAAACTCCCAAAATCAAACAAACTGCAAAACAAACAACACAAAAAAAACCCCAACAACAAAGTTTTGCAAATTCTATAAAATATGGCCCTGAAAATTTTCAATATAATTGTTCTTCACAAAATTAAATTAACCCTGCTTGCTGGAAGAATGTTATCTGTGCTCCCACTCAGGAGTCCCTGTTTCTATCATTCTGGTTATTCCTGTCAGTAATCAGTTTTCTGTAACCTGTATTTATATTCTCTCACCAAAAAAAAGCATTAAAAATATGTGTGGGCATTCAATCCTTGTAATACTTGCCTTGAAATTTTGGGCATATCATCACTGTCAGAAAATATTTTCTATTCTACGCCTCTGGCAAGTAAATAAAAGAGAGAAAATAGCCTAAGTGTTGTGCCATCTTCAGAACTTTATTCTTGGAGCAAAAATCTTGAATCATCAACGCATATCTGAAGTGAAAACTGCATATAGTTCCTTATTGGTCATAAAGAGCAAGAAGAGTAGAAAGCACAACATTCCTCTGCAACACTATGTAAATGGATAAACTAAATATCTGTCCTGACCATTTCTGATGTATTAAAAAAAGAATCTGAGTGCCTGTAAAAATAATGCCAGACAATGAATATATAGGATTCCTCAAATCACAATTTTATATCCTTTAAGTTAAGATGATGCATCTGGTACTTGTCATGACACCTTCCTTCATCTCTTCTGATCTACTTCTCAGCAAAGGTTAAAAGAAACAGTTTCTGCGTGGGGTCATGGCTTCTGACTTGCCCCACTCAGAAAGTTGGGTGTCATTTAAGGTACAGTAATTTCACAACTATAATTAAAATTCAAATTTTGGTCCAAATCTGGAAATGCTCCTTATAATCTGGATGTGCCTTATGTATGGACAAAGTTCAGAAATTTGCAAACCCAGAAGTGGGAGCCGTGGTCACCTCAAGCTGTGGCACCCCTGGTGCTGTGGGAGCCCTGTACCATGGCGCCACTGGCGCCGCGGAAACCCTGGACACGGGACTCCTGCGGCACCGGGGCTGCCGCGGCTCGGGACAGCCACGGCTCCCACTTCCGGGTTGGCTCGGGGTGGCCACGGCTCCCTCAGTGCCGGGGCCATGCGGGGCTCCCAGAGCAGCATGGGGCTCCCGGAGCGCAGGGGCGGCACAGGGCTCCTGCAGCGTGAGGGCGGCGAGGGGCTACTGGAGTGGCATGGGACTCGTGGAGTGTGAGGGCGGTCGCGGCTCCCACTTCTGGGTTGGCTCAGGATGGCCGCAGCTCCCACTTCCAGATTGGCTCAGGGTGGCCAGGGTTCCCACAGTGCTGAGGCCGCACGGGGCTTTCAGAGCGGCACGAGGCTCCCGGGACACGGGGGCAGCGCACTGCTCCTGGAGAAGAACAGGGCTCCCAGAGAACAGGGGCGGTGCAGGCATTCTGGAGGGGCACGGGGTTTCCAGAGGGCAGGTTGGCACGGGGCTCCCGAAGTGGCAACGGACACCTGGAGTGTAGGGGCGGCATGGGGTTCCTGGAGTACAGGGACCACGTGGGGTTCCTGGAGTGGCATGGGACTCCTAGAGCACGATGGCGCGTCCACAACTCCCACTTCTGGGTTGGTCAGGGGTGGCCGCGTCTCCTACTTCTGGATTGGTTCGGACTTGCTAGGGCTCCCGAAGTTCCAGGACGGAGTGAGGTTCCCGGAGTGGCACATGGCTCCCGGAGGAGGCAGAGGCATGGGACTTCTGGAGCAGCACTGGGCTCCTGGAGCGCAGGGCCAGCGCATGCCTCCTGGAGCATGAAGGCGGCCCAGGGATCCCAGAGTGGCACGGGGTTCCCGGAGTGGAACCGGACTCCTGGACTGCAGGGACGAGGCCACGGCTCCCACTTCCAGATTAGCTTGAGGTGGCTGCCGCTCCTACATCCAGATTGGCTTAGGGTCTCCGAGGCTCCGGAGGTGCCGAGTTGGAGCGTGGCTCCCAGAGTGGCACAGCGCTCCCGGAGCAGGCAGCGGCGCGGGGCTCCCAGAGTGGCACAGTGCTCCTGGAGCAGTGGGGTGGCGGAGTGTTCCCAGGGCGGTACAAGGCTCACGGAGTGCGGGGGTGGCACGGGGCTCCCAGAGCATGGGGTGTTCGCGAGGCTCCCGGAGTGGCACGGGACTCCCAGATAGCTGGGGCCTCGTGGTGCTCTCGAAGCGGCACCGGACACCCAGAGGATGGGGGCAGCGTGGAACATAAGGAGTGGAAATAAACTCTCGGAACACAGGGGTACACCCACTGCTCCCACTTCCAGGTTGGTCTGGGGTGGCCACAGCGCTTATTTCTGGATTGGCTCAGAGTCACCTGGGCTCCCGGGGTGCCTGGGTGGTAGGGGGCTCCCAGAGCACAGGGATGGCTCGGGGTTCCCAGAGCAGCATAGGGCTCCAGGAGCACAGCAGCACTGCGTGGATTCTTCATGCACGTCGAGTTTTATGAGTGAAAAGTTACCGCGGTTATCGGAGAGCTCTGGACCCTTTCCCCCCTTTTCGTTTGTGGCTTCTGGTTTTAGTTCGGGTTCCTGAACAGTGCTGGGGAGTTCCCCGCTCCCACCAGGTTGCTGAAATCAGCGAGGCGCTTCCTGGACAGAAAGTAGGTCCCCTCCGAATCCCAAATCAGGATCACATCAGGGTCATCAGATTGTTGTAGATAATAACCGAATCAAGTTGAATTAAATAGCAAAACAGCAATTTTTATTTTTGCGACCGAAAATACGGTCCTGGGAAGCCACAAGCGAAAACACGACAGCGCCCAGCCCGGGGTCGGCACTGGGTGGACACACACGCTGATCTGATCTCTACCGCATCAGATCCCCCTGTGTCCACAACCTGCCGTCGCAGAGAGTCCAGCTTTATACAGCTTTTCCTGGTCTGAGGCGAGAATTTCCTTTGTTTCTGCTGCAGATTCTCATATTTAGATTAAATCTTTTTTCTGGTGCTGCTCTGGACAAAGGTCTTTCCTGCATGTTGATGAAGGCTGTTTCTGCTCTGCATTGATGCGTAATTTTCCTTGGGAGTGCTTATGGGAACTAGCGGAGATGATCTGATGTGTGGTACTTAACAGGTCCTTCTCCCATCCGTTGTGGAGATCGCTGAGCTAGGTCTTGTTGATATGCTAATTACGGCCGTTGTCTATGGCCCCAGGTGCTTGGTGTTTTAAGGTTCTTTTTACTTTATTTTATTTCATACAATCCTTTTATATAAACACGAATTATAACATATGTCACAATCCCTCCCCTTCTATATAACCAAATTAATTCGTGTTCCCCTCTCAGTTTTCTTCAGACTCATCACTGCTATCCCATTTCTCTATTGACTCTTCTCGATAATTTACGTAAGAGCGTTTATTTTTCCTTATTTGTTTTTCAAATTTTGCAAGTGCCTCTACTGCACTAGTATCTACCTCCCGTTCTTCCAATTTCAGCAATTTGGATGCCTTGCCATTCGCTCTCCCAGATGCAATTTCTGGATCCATGGGCATAGTAGCTATTTGCATGCTCTGCACCACTAAGTGTATTAATCTGATGAAACAAAGTATCAAGCATGGTGGGAAGATGACTCCAGCTACTGATCACCATGATCCCAAGAATAATTGTTCCTACTAATATGTCTGGAGAATGAAATTTTACTTCTGGGCAGGGACATGTGCCACCCTTTTTATTTTTGTAGCAAGATGTCTTATAGTTTCTTTATAATCAATTTCAATACAACATTTTGTTTTAAGGTTATTTGATCTATTTTGCTTTTAGGCTCTATGTTTTCCTTGTTTCTGGAAAAACAAAAAGTGTTATTGAATTGGGCACAAACCCATTCATCATCTTTTTTTAAGTAGGTTGATGATGATTGGTTTACTATCTGAGATCAATCTATTCTCAAACTTAAGATTTTTGCCCACCCAATATGTTTTCCCTTCCATGACACACATATCTAATCGGGTATTGTCATAGCATAACTTATTTACCCGAAAATAGGCCACAAATAAAGACTCCATTTTTCCCTTTATCCCCACCGAGCGATTACATTGTCCACGAGTGGGAAGAGGTGTTTGATTGGCATTTCTCTTCTGGATATTGTGAGCAAATGTCTCTGACTGCCCTTTCCCATGTCTTGCCTTGAGATCATAGTATATCTTTTTTTTTTTTTTCCCCATTTACACTTCACATACTGAGTGCCGTTAAAGGTACAGTACTCCTCCTTTCCTTTATGGGTGCAGTTGGCCAGGGCAGAGTGAATAGGGGTGCTAATTAGTGGGCATCCCCCACACTCATTGCTACGGCTTTTTGCGCAGAGTTCGCAGAATTCCTTGGGTATGCGTTAATCAGTGGGAACATGACTAGGCTCAGGCTCACCTGGATTCCCCACAGATGTACTTCTCTGCCTCTGCCTACGCCCACTAGTTTGCTGCTAGCGGCGAGGGAAACCATCTTCTTGGCAGCAGAGGTATTCTTCAGGGGACCAAAGCAAAGTCTGAGCTGCATGTTGCCTCTTAAAGACATACCACTTTAATAATTTTATTGTGTCTGTCCAACAAGGTATTTTATTTGTTCTCTGGTACTCTTAAAATTTCAGTTTTGCAATTTAGTTTCCTACTAATCTCGTGTTGGTAAATTGCTCTACAGAATTTAGTTCAACAATATTCAATTCAGTGGCAAGTACTAGAATTCGGTCAGAGACAGCTCTTTTCAAAACACTTAGTACAGAGCCCTCCAGGTTGGACTCCCCCTGTACACAATGTGTAACCCAAACCCCACGACAGATCTGGCACCTGAAATGAACAAAAGGAAAACACCAGCACCCAGAAGCTATACACCATATTTGATCTAGGTTGTTCATCGGCTTGTTCGGCGCAATTTTATCTTGAGGTCTTCAGGGGAGGAAGCCACTTTCCACTTGGGTGTTTCTTCAGTTGTCTCTATCCTCTTCATTCTGGAGGCGTGTGTCCAGCCTTTTTCTGCTGTCCGGACTGCTGTGTCTGTGGTTAAAAGGACAAGAAAAAGACCTTCCCAGAGAAGAGAGATAAAAACTTCATGTCTTGATAAAACTTTTCTACTTTTACACAGACACTACATTCTCTCCCAGGTCCAAACATCTTATTTCTGACCTTTGCCCCACCAGATCTTTTCCTGGGCCATCTTACTTTACTAAAACATACATCTCTTCTTAACTTAAACAGGTTAAAGAAAAGGAAAAACCAAAGCACAGGCTTTTGAGAAGGGAAAATTCACACACCAACAGCTCCTGTAAAAACTTTAGCTCTACAACTTGCTTTGCACCTGCCACACATCACATCCAGACAGTTCTGGATTTAAGATGAAATTCCTTCAGGATGGTGGGAGGAAGTAGACACAGAGCAGAATGCTCTTTTCTACATCCTTTTCACACATATCAAAAACAACTGCAACTTCATTGGTTTAGGAATAGCTACACATGTGAAACACTCCTAAGAACATCTTAATTCAGCTTTTGTTAATGAACAAAGTTAATTCAATTAGACTATATTAGAAATCCAAGTGTCCCACTGGCTCTGACAGTCCTGGGGAGTACAGGGACACTAGTGTCACTACCAGCATTGCACACACAGCTCCAGAGGACTGGGAAGAGCTGCTGGACTGGGACCTTGCACTCACACAGCACCTGGGAATGAGGTTTCATCCCCACACTTGGCCACAGTGGAGTGGCACTATCGCTTTTCATTTTAAATACCAGGACATTTCCGAGCACCATCCGTGAGGACGCCCCTCTCCTCAAAAGGGGCTGAGTTTTTCTGAGAGGAGCAAAATAAAACAGTAACACCCTTTCCAGCTGCTCTACTCACAACCTTAAATCACTTCAGCGCTCTCCCTGAGCATAAAGCACCAGCACACATTCCTGGGAAGGACCGGGTCTCTCTCTCTTTTCTTTCAGGCATTTCTCTTTATGCCTGCCGGGGAGCAGGATTGATTCACAGAGAACAGTACACATGAGAAGCGTGAACTCCACATCATCTCCCCAGATTGCCTCAACCACTCTCCCAAGCACTCAAAATTCCAACATAGAACAAAGGAATCTTTCTCTTCCCCCTTTCTTCCATCTCCTCATCACACTCTTCAATGTTCCGTTAAATACTTTCCCTGTAAATTACAAACACAATCAGAAACTCATGCTTTTTAAACTCATTTCATACATTCAGCAAACTTTCACGACTTTTTCTGTATTACTCTCATTTTCTAGCAGAATTCACAAGAAAACAGAAGCTTACAATTTGCATTTCCCAGATATTTCTCTACCCTTGTTCTCTCTCTATCAGACACTGTATTTTAGGGCCAGTCTCTGTCCTGTTACAGTCTAAACACAGCTCCTCCCCCACCAGTGCTCCCAGCAGCACGGCCCGGCAGCAGCATGGGCAGCAGCACAGGGCCAGGGCATCCCGCAGCCTCACAGGGACCAGCGGCCAGGCCGCTCCTGCTCAGACGCTGAGTCCGCGGGGCCTTTCAGCCCCCACAGGCCACGCTCCCGGACCTGCACCTCCGCGCTCGGTCTGGCTGCTTAACACACAGACACCACTCGCCCCCCCCGCCGCTGTCGATACACGCTCCCAATCGCCTTCACTGCCCACCCGCACTCGCTCTGGGAGTGGAAGACACAGGGGACTCGCAGCTGCTCCCTCCGTTCCCTAAATCTTTATGCAATAAGGGATTAATTTTTTTTAGACTTACTTTTTCTTATCGGGACTCCCCTCCCAGTGTTCTATCATCCAACCCAGTGGGTTGTCCCTTGTTATTTCGGGCAACTTACCTTTTTTTCTTTTTCAGTTTCTCCGGGGTTTTTCTCCGGGGTTTGCTCTTTTTCTGTCCCATTTCTTTTACAAAAAAATCTCAAGCTACCTTAGTATATCTTCTTACCGTGTTTCACGCTGCGACCTTCCGAATCTGAGGAGTATTGAACTGCAGTTTAAACTTTATATATTTCAATTTTTCCAATCTACTCACCTCACACAGAGAACCGTTCCGTGGAGCTTTTCGAAAGGAGACGAGCTCTCTTTTCCTGGGCTTGAACTAGCCCCTGGACCAAGAGGTTTACCAGTTTTCCAAATCCTAGGAAACGTACCTCCCTCCCGATCCCCCCGTGACCGACCCCCAAAACATCTTTAGTTTTAAGCTTGACACATGAGAAAGAGTTTTTACACGTAACGTTCGCTTCCCCCTCAACCGACCACGTCCCTCGCGGGATGGTGGAACTGCGATTTCGGGGTCCGCACACGCTTCGTGATAAATCACGTCTCACCCACGCGCTCAGTCACACCTCACTCAACCACGCAATACTTAAGGTTCCTTTTCCTGCATGGATTCTTCGTGCAAGTCAAGTTTTATGAGTGAAAAGTTGCCACGGTTATCCGAGAGCTCTGGGCCCGTTTCCCCCCTTTTCGTTTGTGGCTTCTGGTTTTAGTTCGGGTTCCCGAATGGTTCTAGGGAGTTCCCCACTCCCGCCAGGTCGCTGAAATCAGCGAGGCGCCTCCTGGACAGAAAGTAGGTCCCTCCCGAACCCCAAATCAGGATCACGTCGGGGTCACCAAATTGTTATAGATAATAACCGAATCAAGTCGAATTAAATAGCAAAACAGCAATTTTTATTTTTGCGACCGAAAATGCGGTCTTGGGAAGCCACAAGCGAAAACACAACAGCGCCGAGCCGGGGTCGGCACTGGGTGGACACACACGCTGATCTGATCTCTACCGCATCAGATCCCCCTGTATTCACAACCTGCCATCGCAGAGAGTCCAGCTTTATACAGCTTTTCCTGGTCTGAGGCGAGAATTTCCTTTGTTTCTGCTGCAGATTCTCATATTTAGATTAAATCTTTTTTCTGGTGCTGCCCTGGACAAAGGTCTTTCCTGCATGTTGATGAAGGCTGTTTCTGCTCTGCATTGATGTGTAATTTTCCTTGGGAGTGCTTACGGGAACCATCGGAGGTGATCGGTTGTCTGATATGTGGTACTTAACAGGTCCTTTTCCAGTCCGTTGTGGAGATCGCCAGGCTAGGTCTGTTGATATGCTAATTACGGCCGTTGTCTATGGCCCCAGGTGCTTGGTGTTTTAAGGTTCTTTTTACTTTATTTTATTTCATACAATCCTTTTATATAAACACGAATTATAACATATATCACAGGGGCTAGTTCAAGCCCAGGAAAAGAGAGCTCGCCTCCTTTCGAAAAGCTCCACGGAACGGTTCTCTGTGTGAGGTGAGTAGATTGAAAAAAAAAAATAAATAAAAATTGAAATAATTTAAGTTTATACTGCAGTTCAATACTTCTCAGATTCGGAAGGTCCCAGCGTGAAACACGGAAAAAGGTATACTAAGTTAGCTTGAGATTTTTTATTCTTGTCTGCAAAGAAATGGGACAGAAAAAGAGCAAACTCCAGGGAAAAACCCTGGATATACTGAAAAAGATAAAAAAAGGTAAGTTACCCGAGATCCCACAAGACAGCCCGCTGGGTTGGATGATAGAATATTGGGAAAGGAGCCCCGATAGAAGAAATAAATCTAAGGAAAAGTTGATTCACTATTGCATGGAGATTTGGGGGGGCAAGGAGATCAGGGAGCACGTAATTTGGCCTGTTTTTGGTACGTTCGAGAGATGGGTTTGCCTGGCTTTAATCAGCCACGTGAGCGAAAAATACCCTCAGGTAAGAGAGGAGAGAGATTATGCCAAATTATGGATGCACACCAGTACTGGGTTATATCCGGTCAAAACTTGCAAGGATGCTGCATCTCCAGGTAAGGTATGGGAACCCCTTGATAGTCTGCCACCTCCATACCTAAATCCCCCACCCCAACCTCTCCCTGCCTCAGCACCCCAACCCCTCCCGGCTCCGGCACCTTTTCCCGCACACACGGATTTCCTGTGCCAATCCGTGCCAGCTGAGGCAGCCCTGAGAGTCCCGCCCTCCCAGGAGCAGGTACCCGCGGCAGCACTCCCTCCCCCCCCTCCCCCTCCTCCTCCTGCTCCTCCCGAACACAAAGGAACAATCCCTGCCGCGGGGAAAATCGGGTCCCCACCAGCCAGCAGGACAAGGCACAAAATGAGGAAGGTATGTAATGACGATAGTGAGGAAGAAGAAGACAGATGTAAAATCCTCCCTTTGAGGGAGGTACCTACCGCCCCGGGAATTATTGGATTTGTGCATGTACCAATAAATACTGGGGATGTAAGAGCCTTTAAGAGGGAAATGGGTAATCTGATGGATGACCCAATAGGGGTCGCTGACCTCTTGGACGAATTTTTAGGGACCAGCATATACACATATGATGATATTAATGCGATATTAAGGTCGTTGTTTAGTATCGAGGAACGAGAAATGATTAGGCAAGCAGCAATTCGGGATTGGGAGCGCAGAAACCCACTGGGAGGGCAAGGGGACCAGAGGTGGCCCAGCGTGAGACCGTCATGGAACGCTCAGACGGAAGAAGGCAGGCTAAGAATGATAGAACTAAGAAGCATGGTGATACAAGGCGTGCGGGAGGCGGTGCCAAAAGGGCAGAATTTGAGTAAAGCGCTGGGGGAATGTCAGAAGAAGGAGTCCACAGCTGAGTGGCTGGAGAGATTGAGAAAAAGTATCCGAATGTATTCAGGGACAGATCCTGACTCCCCTATAGGAGAAATCCTCCTGAAAACTCAGTTTGTTGCAAAATCGTGGGAGAATATACGGAGGAAACTTGAGAAGATAGAGGGTTGGCAGGAGAAGGGGTTGCAGGAGTTATTAAAGGAGGTCCAGAGGGTTTATATGAAAAGGGAAGTAGAGCAACAGAAGACAAACGCGAAAGTGTTAGTGGCCGCAGTGAGAGAAGCCCAGAAAGAGGAGCAGACCCAAGGCAACCCGAGACCGGCGCCGAATCAGCAGTCCCAGAAGAAGCGAAGCCCCGCCCAGAAGAAACAGGCAGCCGGCCAGGGAGAAGCGCCCGAGTGCTTTTACTGCAAGAAAAGGGGGCGTTTCAAAAGGGACTGTAAAAAGCGAATAAAAGATGAGAGGATGTTTCTGGAGGATTAGAGGTGTCAGGGGCTCTTTCACTTAGGGTCCAGAACATCCCAGGAGCCCCTGGTAAAGCTAAGAATAGGACCCCAGAAAATAATTTTGGTATTTTTAGTAGACTCTGGTGCAGAGTGTAGCACTGTTCAGCAGTTGCCTTCAGGATGTGTAAAAAGCAAAGAAACTGTGAAGGTTATTGGAGCAAAGGGGGAACCTTTTGAAGTGTCAGTCATTAAAGATGTTGACATAGAATCGGAAAATAGGTTTTGTTTAGGAAATCTGCTATTAGTAGAAGAAGCTGATTATAATTTATTGGGGAGGGATTTGATGGTATCATTAGAGATAAGCTTGATTGTGGAAGGCTCCAGGCTTATGGTGCGTTTATTTAGATTAACAATAGAAGATGAAAAAAAGATTGATTCAAGAGTTTGGTACAAGCAAGGGGAGGTAGGGAAATTAGAAATTGAACCAATACATATAGAAATTGATAAACCGGAAGAGCCCATTAGAATCAAACAGTATCCCATCCCTATGGAAGGAAGAAAGGGGTTGAAACCTGTCATAGAGGACCTCCTAGACAAAGGAACTTTGGAACCTTGTATGTCCAGGCATAACACTCCTATCCTAGCAGTCCGGAAAGCTGATGGTAGCTACAGGTTAGTCCAAGATCTTAGAGCAGTAAACATGAGAACTAAGACCTTGTTTCCCACAGTCCCAAACCCATATACTCTATTAAATAAAGTTTCTCCAGAAGACACATGGTATAGTGTAATAGATTTAAAGGATGTATTTTGGTCTTGTCCTCTGGCTGAGGACAGTAGGGACTATTTTGCCTTTCAATGGGAGGACCCAGACACCAATCGTAAGCAACAATACAGATGGACCTCCTTGCCTCAGGGATTTGTGGACTCACCCAACCTGTTTGGTCAGGCCCTGGAACAGCTACTAAGTCAATTTGTGCCGGGGGAAGGGACTAAATTGCTACAATATGTAGACGATTTATTGGTGGCCGGTCAAAAGGAAGAGGACGTCAGAACAACCTCTATAAAGTTGCTAAATTTTTTAGGAGAAAAAGGATTAAAGGTCTCTAAATCAAAGCTACAGTTTGTTGAACCAGAGGTTAAATATTTAGGGCATTGGTTAGTAAAGGGAAGGAAGAAACTGGACCCAGAAAGGATAGCAGGGATTACATCTTTACCCTCCCCACGGACAAAAAGGGAGGTAAGGCAATTATTGGGACTCCTGGGCTATTGCAGGCAGTGGATTGAGGGGTATAGTGAAAAAGTAAAGTTCTTATATGAGAAATTGACTACGGATAAGGTAAAGTGGACAGAACAAGATGAGGGGGAATTCGAAGAGGTGAAAAAAACTCTCCTAACTGCTCCCGTGTTAAACCTCCCAGATGTTAAAAGGCCATTTCAGTTGTTTGTGGATGTTAATAACCATACTGCCTACGGGGTTTTAACACAGGAGTGGGCAGGAACTAGGAAGCCAGTGGGGTATGTGTCAAAGCTTCTGGACCCGGTAAGCAGGGGTTGGCCCACTTGCCTACAAGCGATTGTAGCAGTAGCACTGTTAGTAGAAGAAACAAAGAAAGTAACATTTGGGGCCTCACTGGTGGTGTATACTCCACATGATGTAAGGAGTATACTGCAGCAAAAAGCGGACAAATGGCTCACGGATGCTAGGCTGTTAAAATATGAGGTTATACTAATAAATTCACATGATTTAGAACTACGGACAACCACTGCAGTAAATCCAGCACAATTTTTGTATGGGGAAGCATCGGAGGGACCAACCCATAAGTGTGCTGAAATAGTAGAATTACAGACAAAAATCCGAACGGACTTAGAGGAAGAAGAACTCGAAGAAGGGGAAAAATGGTTTGTGGATGGTTCAGCAAGAGTGGTAGAGGGAAAAAGAAAATCAGGATATGCAATCATAGACGGGAAAACAGGAGAAGTAGTTGAATCAGGACCCTTAAATGTGAGTTGGTCAGCTCAGGCATGTGAATTGTATGCAGTTTTACGAGCATTAAAAAGACTAAAAGGAAAGAGAGGAACAATATTTACAGATTCAAAATATGCCTTCGGGGTGGTACATACTTTTGGGAAAATTTGGGAAGAGAGAGGACTAATAAATACTCGGGGACGGGGACTGGTCCATGGAGAAATAATAAAACAAATTCTAGAGGCTGTCCGAGAGCCAGAAGCAATTGCAGTCGTGCATATGAAGGGACATCAAACAGGAATACAATTTCGGATCAGAGGAAACAATTTAGCGGATAAGGAAGCGAAAAATGCAGCACTACTAACAGTAAGTACCCCAGAATTTGGGGAAAGTGGGACTCAGGGATATCCCCCTTGTCCCTCCCAAAAAGAGATTGAAGAATACAAAAAGATAGGAGGTATATTAGAAGAAGGTAAGTGGAAATTACCAGATGGGAGGGAATTAATATCTAAGGATCATACCAGAACAATTCTAAAGAGACTACATTTGCAAACACATTGGGGATCACAGGCTCTGGCAGAACAATTTCTGAGATTCTTTGGGTGTAAGGGGATTTATGAATTAGCTAAACAAGAAGTGCAGGGGTGCCTGATATGCAAAAAGGTTAACAAAGCCAGGACACGACAGGTAATTTGGGGTAGTCGCCCTATGGCCTATCGTCCATTTGAAAGAATCCAGGTGGATTTCACTGAATTACCAAAGGTTGGGAGGTATAAATTCTTGTTAGTACTAGTAGACAAATTAACTCATTGGGTAGAAGCTTACCCATGCTCAAGGGCTACAACCCAGACAGTATCTAAATTCCGTCTGGAAGAAATCATCCCCCGGTATGGTATAATCAACTATATAGACTCAGACCAAGGAACACATTTCACCTCAAAGGTTATTAAACAACTGGCTGAAGCCCTAGGAATTCGGTGGGAATATCATACACCATGGTATCCCCAGAGTTCTGGACAAGTTGAGAGAATGAATCAGACTTTAAAGGCGCAACTATCAAAATTAATAATAGAAACAAAAATGTCCTGGCCAAAATGCCTCCCCTTAGCATTACTAAATATTAGGACAATGCCTCACTCTGAGACAGGGCTATCTCCTTTTGAAATGTTATATGAGATGCTGTATGATCATGGGATGCCAGTAGGACATCCAAAAATAGAAGATGGACAAATACAACCCTACCTAATAACAATAAATAAAAATTTGCAGGAATTGCGAAAACAGGGAATTGTCACACAAAATGCTCCTTTGGGGTTCGCCATACACAAAATACAGCCGGGAGATCGGGTCCTCATTAAAACCTGGAAAGAGGTTTCTCTTTCTCCTCACTGGGAAGATCCTTTTCTTGTCCTTTTAACCACAGACACAGCAGTCCGGACAGCAGAAAAAGGCTGGACACACGCCTCCAGAGTAAAGAGGATAGAGACAACTGAGGAAACACCCAAGTGGAAAGTGGCTTCCTTCCCTGGAGACCTCAAGATAAAATTGCGCTGAACAAACCGATGAACAACCTAGATCAAACACGGTGTATAGCTTCCGGGTGCAGGTGTTTTCCTTTTGTTCATTTCAGGTGCCAGATCTGTCGTGGGGTTTGGGTTACACATTGTGTACAGGGGGAGTCCAACCTGGAGGGCTCTGTACTAAGTGTAAGTGTTTTGAAAAGAGCTGTCTCTGACTGACCAAATTCTAGTACTTGCCACTGAATTGGATATTGTTGAGCTAGATTCTGTAGAGCGGTTTCTCTTATACCAACACGGGATTAGTGGGATACTAAATTGCAGAACTGAAATTTTAAGAGTACCAGAGAACAAATAAGGTACCTTGTTGGACGGACACGATAAAATTATTGAAGTGGGATGTCTTTAAGAGGCAACATGCAGCTCGGACTTTGCTTTGGTCCCCTGAAGAATACCTCTGCTGCCAAGAAGATGGTTTCCCTCGCCGCTAGCAGCAAACTAGTGGGCGTAGGTAGAGGCAGAGAGGTACGCCTGTGGGGAATCCTGGTGAGCCTGAGCCTAGTCATATTCCCACCTATTAATGCATACCCAAGGAACTCTACAAGCCCTGCGGCACAAAACTGTAGCAATGAGTGTGGGGGATGCCCACTAATTAGCACCCCTATTCACTCTGCCCTGGCCAACTGCACCCATAAAGGAAAGGAGGAGTACTGTACCTTTAACGGCACTCAGTATGTGAAGTGTAAATGGGGAAAGAAAATGATATGTTATGATCTCAAGGCAAGACATGGGAAAGGGCAGTCAGAGACATTTGCTCACAATATCCAGAAGAGAAATGCCAATCAAACACCTCTTCCCACTTGTGGACAATGTAATCGCTCAGTGTGGGTAGGGGGAAAACAGAAGTCTGTATTTGTGGCCTATTTTCAGGTGAATGAGTTATGCTATGACAATACCCAATTGGGTATGTGTGTCATGGAAGGGAAAACATATTGGGCGGGCAAGAATCTTAAGTTTGAGAATAGATTGATCTCAGATAGTAAACCAATCATCATCAACCTACTTAGAAAAAGATGATGAATGGGTTTGTGCCCAATTCAATAACACTTTTTGTTTCTCCAGAAACAAGGAAAACATAGAGCCTAAAAGCAAAATAGATCAAATAACCTTAGAAAAAATGTTGTATTGAAATTGATTATGGAGAAACTATAAGACATCTTGCTACAAAAATAAAAAGGGTAGCACATGTCCCTGCCCAGAAGTGGAGTTTCATTCTCCAGGCATCTTAGTAGGAACAATTATTCTTGGGATCATGGTGATCAGTAGCTAGAGTCATCTTCCTACCATGCTTGATACCTTGTTTCATCTGATTAATACACTCAGTGGTGCAGGGCATGCAAATAGCTACTATGCCCATGGATCCAGAAATTGCATCTGGGAGAGCGAATGGCAAGGCATCCAAATTGCTGAAATTGGAAGAACGGGAGGTAGATACTAGTGCAGTAGAGGCACTTGCAAAATTTGAAGAGTAAATAGGGAAAAATAAATACTCTTACATAGATTATTGAGAAGAGTCAATGGAAGAATGGGATAGCAGTGATGAGTCTGAAGAAAACTGAGAGGGGAACACGAATTAATTTGGTTATATAGAAGGGGAGGTATTGTGATATATGTTATAATTCGTGTTTATATAAAAGGATTGTATGAAATAAAATAAAGTAAAAAGAACCTTAAAGCACCAAGCACCCGGGGCCATAGACAACGGCCATAATTAGCATATCAACAGACCTAACCTGGCGATCTCCACAACGGACTGGAGAAGGACCTGTTAAGTACCACATATCAGACAGCCGATCACCTCCGCTCGTTCCCCGTAAGCACTCCCAAGGAAAATTACACATCAATGCAGAGCAAACACAGCCTTCATCAACACGCAGGAAGGACCTTTGTCCAGGGCAGCACCAGAAAAAAGATTTAATCTAAATATGAGAATCTGCAGCAGAAACAAAGGAAATTCTCGCCTCAGACCAGGAAAAACTGTATAAAGCCGGACTCTGAGATGGCAGATTGTGAACACAGGGGGATCTGATGCGATAGAGGTCAGGTCAGCGTGTGTGTCCACCCAGTGCCGACCCCGGCTCGGCGCTGTTGTGTTTTCGCTTGTGGCTTCCCAAGACCGCATTTTCGGTCGCAAAAATAAAAATTGCTGTTTTGCTATTTAATTCGACTTGAATCGGTTATTATCTATAACATTCCGGATTGGCTTGGGGTGGCCAGGGCTCCCGTGGGGCTGGGGGGGTACAGGGTTCCCAGAGCAGCACGGAGCTCCTGGCGTGCAGGGGCGGTGTGGAACTCCCAGAGCGAGGGGGTATCATGGGGCTCCCGGAGTGGCACGGGACTCCTGAAGCGCCGAAGCAGCCGTGACTGCCACCTCACGGTTGGCTCAGGGTGGCTGTGGCTCCTACTTATAGATTGTCTCAGAATGGCCGGGGCTCCTGCAGTGACAAGGCAGCGTGGGGCACCCAGAGCGGCACAGGGCTCCCAGAGTACCGGGGTTACGCGGGCTCTCGGACCAGCTCGGGGCTCCTGGTGCATGGGGGTGGTGCAGTGCTCCTGGAGCAGCATGGGGCTCCTGGAGCGTGGGGGTGGCACAGGTTTCCCGGAGCAGCACTGGACAACTCAAGCACAGGTTCTGTGTGGGGCTCCCACTTCTGGGTTGGCTCGGGGTGGCTGAGGCTACCAGTTCCAGATTGGCTCGGGGAGGCTGGGGCTCCCGCAGTGCCAAGGCGGCGCGGGGCACCCAGAGCGGCACGGGACTCCTGCAGCACAGGGACTGCAAGGCTCTCCTGGAGTGGCACAGGACTCCCGGACCACGGAGGCAGAACGGGGCTCCATGAGCAGCACGAGAACCCCAGATCACCATGGCAGCGCGGGTTTCCCGGAGCAGTATTGGGCTCCCGATGCACGGGGCAGTGTGGGGCTCCCAAAGCAGCACAGGACTCCCGGAGCACGGAGGCAGCACAGGGCTCCCAGAGCAGCACCGGACTCCTGGAGGGTGGGGGCGGCGTGGGGCTCACTGAGCACAGGGGTGGCACAGGGCTCCCAGAGCGGCAGGGGGCTCCTGGAGCGCAGAGGCAGTGCAGGGTTCCCAGAGTGGCACCGGACTCTTGGAGTGCGGGGGCGCCGCCACGGCTCCCACTTTTGGGTTGGCTCAGGGTGGCTGCGGCTCCTACTTCTGGATTGGCTCGGGATTGCCAGGGCTCCTGTGGGGCTGAGGTGGTACAAGGCTCCCAGAGCAGCACGGGGTCCCGGAGTGCGGGGACAGTGTGGTGGTCCCAGAGCGAGAGGGAGTAGTGGGGCTCCCAGAGTGGCGTGGGAGTCCTGGAGCGCCAGACCGGCCACAGCTGCCACCTCACAGTTGGCTCGGGGTGGCCACGGCTCCTACTTCCCGATTGGCTCAGGATGGCTGGGGCTCTTGCAGTGCCAAGGCCGCACGGGGCACCCAGAGCGGCACGGGGCCCCCGGAGCACAGGGGCAAGTGTGGGGCTCCCTGAGCGGCACCGGGCTCCTCGAGCGCATGGGAGGTGCTGGTTTCCCGGAGCAGCACTGGACACTTGGAGCGCGGAGGCGGCGCAGGGCTCCGACTTCCGGGTTGGCTCATGGTGGCTGAGGTTCCGACTTCTGGATTGGCTCAGGGTGGCTGGGGCTCCCGCCGTGCCGGGGTGGCACCAGGCTCCCAGAGCGGCACCGGGCTCCTGGGGCGCGGGGGTGGCACGGGGCTCCCAGAGTGTGTGAGTGGCGCGGGGAGGTAGGAATCAGGTGGCCGCAGAAGCTTTGAGCCTCCATCCGTGGCGACCCTGAGTCAACCCGGAAATGTGATCCAGGGCTGTGCATCGGGTAGCCACGGGCAGCCCCAAGCCACCCTGAACTGAGGCAGTCCCAAGCAGCCCTGAACCGCTGTAAGCCGCAGCAGCCCCAAACCGCCGCGAGCTGTGGCAGCCCCGAGCCGCAGCAGCCCCAGACCAACCCTGAGCCGTGGTGGCCCCCAACCGTCCCGAACCACGGCGGCTCCGAGCCGCCCCAAACCGCTGCGAGCTGTGGCAACCCTGAGCCATGGCAGCCCTGAATCACCCTGAGCTGTGGAGCCCCGAGCTGTCCCGAACTATGGCAACCCCAAGCCACTCTGAACCACCGCAGACCGAACAGTCCTGAACCATGGCAGTCCCAAACCACCCCCAACTGCCACAAGCCGCGGCTGCCCCGAACCGCTGAGAGCCGTGGTAGTCCGGAGCAGCAGCAACCCCAAACCACCCCGAGCCGCAGTAGCCCCAAGCTGTCCTGAAGCACGGCATCCCCGAGCCACGGCCACCCCAAGCTGCACCTCCCCAGCCAGCGCCAGGGGCGGATGGGAGTGCCGGGCCCCATGTATAGAGAGGGCACTTGGGGCTGCGTTTAAAGGCTACACCAATCTGCAAAAAATGTTTGCAAATTGAACACCTGCCAGTAAACCCCACAATTGCGATTCTGCTACTATTTCCTTACTTTGTTGCACGTGGCGCAGATCCTTGCTGCAGAAAAGAAGTGTTCCTTATTGTCCGGTGTGCCTTATATAATGTACAAAGTTGCAAAATTTGCCAACTCCCGGAGGTGCACCTTATAATCTGGTGTGCCTTATAGTCGTGAAATTACTGTGGTAATTTTCCCACAGAACCCAGTTTTGAACACTAGATTTGTTTTTAATAAATTTAACTTTTAAAAAAAATTTTCTTGACATTGTTATATCCATGTACTTAAGCTACAGTGAAAATATTTCCTTATTTTCCAGCACTGATGTTTAATTTGTCCTTGAGACATCCTAACTTCATTTTACTTTTTCTGTTGCGGGGTGCCAGCCCTATATTGCACACAGTGTGGTTGCATTCACTGTTTTAATCTTATGTACTTTTTTTGTCACTCCATGTGTTTCTAATTGGTTTCCCAAGCACCCGGAGTAATGCAGCTGCTCTATTTGGCAGCTGCCAGTGCCCACAAATTCCTGCGTCTTCCTCTTCTTTGACACTGTTTTAGGTATTGTCTTTCGGCACTAAAGTGAAAAGTTATAATCAGATGTAAATTTTTAAAAAAAACCCAAAACATCTGCATACAAGATATCTTCATATAAGAAATTACAAGCAAAATAATCAAAACCAGAGAATAAATGACCAAGACGTGATTGGTGGTGGAGCAAAGGCAAAGACAGGGCTGACCCCTGGTTGAAAGTTCATCACTTGCATCCAGGGCTGCCTGGCATGGTTTACGAGGTTGAGCTCTCTTCTCAAATCCTTCTGCACATTCCCTGACTGGATAATGGCCCACTGGAGGTTGTGTCTTTATGGTGGAAAATGTAAATATTCTAAATAACTCAGGTTCTTACAAAAAAAGACAAAGAGTATGCTTTTAAAGCACTGTCTTTTATGAATAGTGAGGGGATGAGTACAGCAAGGTGCTTCTCAAACTGCCTGCAAACAAGGACCAGTGAAATTCAGTGTGGGAACCAATTAGGGAAAGGGCTGTGTTGTCTTTACTGCACATGCAGAGCAGACGGGTCTTCACTTTGGTATCTGATCCCACTTTGGGAAGGCATGAAAGTGAAAAGTACAGTACTCATTTTATCTCTCACACAAGAATTAAGAGGGTAGCAAAACCCAGCACTGACTGAATCTCTAGTTTAAATAGGTATTTTAAACCAGTCCCCAAACACCTGAGATATCTTGGGTGCAGAAGTCCTCAGTTCATAGGTGCACTGGGCTGTAAGCACTGGTCAAGTTCTAGGCCGGAAATCAAACTGCATCAAACTGGGCAGGTAAATAGTGCTGTTCCTGTGTCTCTATCACCATAGTCTTGATTTACTGGGCTAAATAATCTAGTAGGTCTGTAGTATGAGTTTCTGGTAGAAAGTGAATTACTATTTGCATGTAGGAAGGAATGGAAAAAAATGCAATGAGTCTTAATCTCATGTTCAGTTTTCACAGAAGATCCTACAAAACAGGTTAAAAACAGTCATGTACAACAGGAAAATTTTTGCTTAATAAACACAAGAATGCACAATCCACACATGCAATCTTAATGATTTTGCTACTGAGTCAAGCCTTATATGAGGGTAGAAAAGAACTTCTACAAAATATACTATAGCAATAATTATAAGTTTTCTATTTGACAACTTAAGAGAAGAAGAGGGCATGCAGAATTCATGATGAGTCACACATATTCTACAGACTTCATTTTAGTGTTTCAATTATACACCAACTGATTCCTAACTGATGAACAACATAGAATTTTCTGGTAATAAATATGATATCAGTTGGAATTGATAACATTAGTTCAGTAATTACTGAGCCATTATTGTCAGGCATCAGGAGAAAAAAAATAAGTGGAAGGATATCCTAGTTGTTTAAGTTTAATATCAACACTGAAGAGTGAGAGATTTTTTGCCTACAGGTGTAATACTTAGCATAAGCATATGACAGAAGGTCATATTAGGAGACAAAGGAGAGAAAAACAATAGCTTAATGACTGGAGAACCAGACTGAGGGTTGGGAGATCAGTGATTGATTCTCTTGTCTATCACAGATTTTCTGTGTGGTTTAAGTCAAGTTATTTCATCTCTTTATGCCTCAACTCCCAATCTGAAATAATAATAGCGTAATATGCAATACACCCCTCCCCAAAATTTGGTTGGGACTGCCTCCTTCTCTTACAGAGTTGTCTTCCTATATTACAGAAAAGTATCAAATATGCTACCATAATATGAATAATTGCAAATCTGATTGTCTTCTAAGTTGGGGTGGGGGAAGGAGAGGGGGCAGGTTGGAAGGGGTGGATAGGCAGGAAGCAAACCCTTCCTGTGTAGACACTTAGAATTAGACTTTGAGACTTTGAGAGAAAAGGAGGCAAATTTCAGGTCAAGAATCATTTCTATACCATTTTGCATCCAGACTTTACAAGGAAATTTCCTTTTACTTTCTCCCAAATATGGTAAGAAGGAAGGCAATATTGTCCCTGACAGCAGAGAGTGGTGGATGAGAGTTTAGATGCAAATTCAACCAAAGTGTTTGGTTTTGTTCCCAAAGAAGGGCTACTTTCTCAGCTACAGAAAATATAAATTTGCAAGAGGTAAGAACACTGGCAGATGCCAGGGATCTTATATTATGGCAGGTTTTTTTCCTTCTACAATAACAACAGCTTGAAATCAAGTGTAGGTGTTTATTTTTCCAGTACCCTATCCAAAGTTACTTATTCTATCATAAGTACATACACATAAAATAGGTTTTTGCTATAATTGCCTTTGACTGTACTCATAATTACATTTACCAGGATTACTGATCAAGAGCCTCACCGGAGGAACAGCAGGAAATGGTTTCTTGTGCAACTTTCTAATGAACAATATCTACTTTACCTCTTCTTTGTCAGAGACCAGTAATGCATCTAACTCCTATTTACCAAAAAAGATCTTTTAGAAATTCATGTTGCCTTGATGAGACGTTCTGTTTTCATCAAGCACTAGGACACTAAGTATATGGACCAACTCTAGTTAGGCATTTTTGTACATTATAACAGCAACAAAAAATACATGTGTTGTGGGTTGGCGAGGTTTAGAAATTTTTCCCATTATTATGTTAAACTAGCCGGGATGGCTCTCCTATTAACCGTTAAGAGCTGGAGACAAAGGACTAGCTGAAGCAAGCTGATGGCCCCATTAGGGAAAGGTGGAGTCCTGCTTTTGTTTTCGGCAAGTAAGAGGACACTGGGGGTAGGAGAACTCTTACAGCTCACCGGCCGAACTGGAGGAGAGAGGTTCCGTTTCTCCGGTTGGGATCAGGCTTCTTGGATTTGGACTGCTAAAGCTTCCTGCTTTCCTCTGAACAACTGGGAACTGGGACACCCACGGTGAGCAGAATTCCTTCCTCACCTTTTTTCTTCCACCTGGGGTGGGGCGGCCACCTGGCCCCCTCCCCTGCCGCTGCAGCAGCCGCGACTGAGAAGCCGCCTGCCCTGCTCCTTCGGAGAGTCATCGGTGACTGAAAAAAGGGACTGGGACTGAATTCCGTTCTGTTCTGTCACTGGTTTTTTTTTCTTTCATATAGCTGATGCTGTTTTCATTGTCTTATAAATATATCAGTAAAGAACTGTTATTCCCAACCTATACCTTTTGTTGTGCCTGTGAGTTCCTGAATTTCCTTTTCCTGGTAATACTGTCCCTTTAAACCGGGACAACATGCTTTGACACTACAGTGCGCAAAAAAATACTTAGAAAGGGATGAAGAGGATGAAGAGATAAAGACATATCATCCTTTAACCTACAAGTTTACATCATTTTTTGAAATCCATGTAGAAGACATGAAAACAAAGGCCATCAAGAAGCAAAAAATTATTTCATGAAAGGATTTAGGCAGAAAAACAGATAAGTATCAATACAACATTTGAGCTAACTCTACCTGTTATGGTAGACCACCATGCTCAACCTGGTGCTGTCATGGTTGTCCGCTGCTAAAGGTGTTCTCCAGTTTATCCCATGTTTGGTAGTTACTAGAAATTACTCCAACTGTTCCAACTGATAGTCTTTGTTTTTCTTTTTCCCTCTGGAAAGTGCTGAGTTGTCAAAATACGGTAGATCCATGCAAACAGATGATTTTAATTAAGTTCTTGTTGAAGCCAAGAAAACTGGACCTCTGCTGTTTTTGAAAACCTTACTCAAGATGGTTTCTAAAATTATCCCATGTGACTTTCAACCTGTTCACCTGATACAGTTCCTTCAAGTCCCAGGTCTTGGACTAGCCAGACCTGGAAACACAGATACTCAAGATTTCACCTCTGGAGTTTGCCAAGACTTGGGCAAGTTCAGGAAAAAATATTTTTAAATTATTGGAAAAAAATAGAATTTTAATTTTTTATAAGTGGAACTGTGGATATATTTAGAAAGACATTTTTAAAGTTTGTTTTTCACTTGATTTTTTTTACTCTATTTTTAATTTTTCCACTCTGTTTTTCTGCCTGATAGCAGAGTATGTTTCTTTGGCTTGTAGTTACCATTGCAAAGCATTTCAATTGATCAAAAAAATTTACACCAGCCCTGGTGACTTTCTCCTCAGACAAGATGGTTCTGTGAAAGAACTGACCCGTGGATGCCTTTGTAATTTCCTGTCTGTGAAAGCACCTGCATGGCTAACTGAAATGACTTACATAGAACTTCAAGATGTGTACAGTTCAGAAAGATAAATACTATTCATAAACATTCAAAATCCTCTGAATTTAGAAGAGATTAGGCATACTACCTACTCAGACTGGAAACCATTTCAGTTGCCTTGTTCGATACTTTGTATTCAGAATATTACAAAGCAGAATTGGTAAACATGGGAGTTTATATCCTGAATTTAGGGTTTTTTCGTAGTGTCTGTAGCTATTACTCAATTTTCTTGGCTTTTTAGTGTACCAAAATGACACTATTTTCAAGTTCATCTAGATATGGTTGCCACCTTTATCAAATGTCTATTTAGCACTGCTTGCTACCTTCCTCTTGTTTTATTGTCTCGCCCTTGTCCTTACGTTTTTATTACTCCCCGCCCCCCACCATTCCTGTTGTAGCAAGTTACCTTGCAGTTTTCCCTTTTCTGTCTCCATCTGGAAGAAGGGATGCAACTGGGACAAATTTGAGGTTTATAAGTTTTCACTTTGAGCTGTGCAGGTTTTACTCATTATTTCCCAGTTAATTACAGTAAATTCACGAATACAAGCCGCACTGAGTATAAACCGCGTCTCTGGGTATTGGCAAATATTTCGTTCGTTGTCCATAAATGAGTCGCACCTGAATATAAGCCGCTCTGTGGTTCGCAGCGAGGACCCACGTGCAACAAAGTTGCCAAATACTAACAGAACCGTGGCATGGCGGGGGGTTTACTGGCTCAACTAAGGCTGTGCAGGTTCGGCCCACTAGGGGCTGCTGACGGGGTCAGGTGGCCCAGCTCGGTGGTGCTGCTTGGGGCTGGCTGCCGCCTCTGGGTTCACTTGCCCCGGTTGTGCTCGCTCCACAGCGCCAGCCGGGCATGGAGAGAGCACCCCGCTTGTGCCGCAGTGCCGACCGGGCACGGAGAGAGCGCCCCGCTCACGCCGCGGCACCGGCCAGGCACGGAGAGAGCGCCCCGCTCACGCTGCAGTGCCGGCCAGGCATGGAGCACCCCCTGCTCCCGCCACGGCGGCAGAGGGCAGGGGCAGAGCCCCCTCCTCCTCCCCGGGCTGCGGCAATGGTGGCACGGGGTCCCCCTGTCTCTCCCCTGGGCTGCGGCAGAGGAGGGAAGAGAGCTCTCCTGCCTCTCTCCCCGCCCCCCGTGCTGCCTGCAGGGAGCCAGGGCAACAGAGTAACACTTTGTAACAATCGCAGGACGCTGGCTTTTACTGGCAGGTGCTTGGCTCGGCGCCCTGGTTGGCACGTCTGGGGTTGTAAATGTCAGAAAATTACAGTAATTTCACGAATATAAGCCGCACCAATTTGACCAAAATTTTGGTGGAAACCTGGAAGTGCGGCCAATATTCCGGGGCGGCTAATACATTAACAAAATTCTAAAAGCTGCCAACACGGAAGTGAGAGCCCGCGGCAGCCCCAAGCCAAGCTGGAGCCCGGCCGGCCCTGGCAGAGGTGGGAAAGCCTGGCAGAGGCGGGGCCAGCAGTGTTGGGGGCGGGTGGCAGAGCCTGAGCCAGCAGGGCGGGGTAGGGGGGCGGCAGAGCCCGGGCCAGCAGGGCAGGGGAAGCCCGGGAGAACTGGGGCTAGCAGTGCAGGGGAGCATGGCAGAAGCAGGAAGGCCGGCGGGTGGGGCTGCCTGGTAGCGGGGGAAGCCCAGCAGAATCGGGGACAGCAGCGTGGGGGAGCCCGGCGGTGCGGGGGCCTGCAGTGCCGGCCAGGGCGAGGAAACGCTGCGGCGGTGCAGACGGGAGGGGGCGGCCGGCGAGCCTGGCGGCGGTGGCAGCCCGCCGGCCGGGCGAGTGAACGCGGCGTGGGGCGGTCGGCGAGCCTGATGGCGGCAGCCCACCGGCCAGGCGAGCGAACGCGGCGCGGGGCGGGCGGCGAGCCCGGCGGCGGCGGTGGCGGCAGCCCTGCCGGCAGGGCTAGCAAACGTGGCGCGGGGTGCCTGGCGAGCCCGGCAGTGGCGGTGGCAGCCCGATGGCCGGGCGAGCGAACGCGGCTGTGGGGCGGTGCTGACGGGAGAGGGGGGCCAGCGAGCCCGGCGGCGGCGGCAGCACCACCCGACCAGCCCCGCCGAGCCATGGCGCTGAGCTGGGCCACCCGGCCCCATCGGCAACCATGAGCGGACCGAGCCTGCCTGGCCCCGCCCCGAGCCAGTAAACCCCGCTATGCCGCGATCCTGTTACTAATTGGCCAATTTGTGAAAGCTGCGCACGGATTCTCGCGACGAACGAAAGTGCGGCTAATATTCGGGGTGCGGCTTATCTATTGACAAAGACAGTAACATTGTTGAGGCACCGGAAGTGTGGCTTATAATCCGTGCGGCTTGTATTCTTGAAACTACTGTATTCACATATTAGCCGCCCCCGAGTATTAGCCGCACTTCCGGGTTTCCACCAAAAATTTTGTCAAATTGCTGCGGCTTGTATTCGTGAAATTACTGTACTACTCAAGGGGTCAAAACCAATTACAGTAATTTCACGACCATAAGGCGCACCGGACTATAAGGCACACCCCCCGGGAGTCGGCAAAATTTGCAACTTTGTAGATCAGATAAGGCGCACCGGACTATAAGGTGCACTTTTTTTTTGCCGCGAAGATACGAGCCATGCGCAACAAAGTAACGAATTAGTAACGGAAACCTGAGATCGTGGAGTTTACTGGAAAGAGCACAATTTAGAAACATTTTTCACAGAGTGTAGGCTTTCAAAGGCAGCCCCAGGCGCCCTCCTCGTGCAGTGGGCCCTGGCACTCCCGCCTGCCCCTGGTGCTGGCAGGCGTGGCTTGGCGCAGCCGCGGGGCCGCCTCTTCCTCACGGCTCCGTGCTGCCGCGATGCTGTTTCCCCTCGCGGCTTTGCGGAGCCACTGTGCCGTTCCCTCGGTCGGCTCGGTGCTCCTGCCGTGCCATTCCTTCGCTCGGCTTGACGCTCCTGCCGTGCTGTTTCCCCTCGAGGCTCTGCGGAGCCACCCCCGCGCCCGTCCCCGCTCGGCAAGGCAGCGCAGCCGCCCAAGCGCCCGTCCCCGCTTGGCTCGGCGGCACAGCCTCCCTGGCACCCGTCCTCTCGGGGCACGGGGGCGTGGGCGCCATGGCGTCTTTCCTCTCCAGGCACAGCTGCGCGACCGTCCCGGCGCCTGTCCCCGCTCGGCACGGCAGCGTGTCCGCCCTTTCGCCCTTCCCCGCTCGGCTCGGCGGTGCACCTATCCCGGCGCCTGTCCCCACTCGGCACGGCGGTGCAGCCGCCCGGCCGCCTGTCCCTGCTCGGCAAGGCGGCGCAGCTGTCTCGGTGCCTGTCCCCGTTCGGCACAACTGCGCGGCCACCCCGGTGCCTGTCCCCGTTCAGCAAGGTATCACAGCCGCCCCAGTGCCTGTCCCCGCTCGGCTCGGCGGCACAGCCTCCCTGGAGCCCGTCCTCTCGGGGTGCAGTGGCGTGGGCGCCATGGCGTCTGTCCTCTCCGGGCACGGCAGTGCGGCCGCCCCAGCGCCTGTCCCTGCTCAGCACGGCGGTGCAGCTGCCCCGGCGCCTGTCCCCGCTCGGCAAGGTGGCGCGTCCGCCCTTTCGCCCTTCCCCGCTCGGCTCGGCGGTGCAACCGCCCCAGCACCCGTCCTCTCGGGGCACGGTGGCATGGGCGCCATGGCATCTGTCTTCTCGGCAGCGGCGGGGGCTCCGGCGGCACCACGATTCGGTGGCCGCAGGGGCTCCAGCGGCACCGCGATTCGGCGGCCGCAAGGGGGTTCCCTGCCGCCGCTTCTCGGCGGCCGCGGGGGCTCGGCCGGCGCCACTTCTCGGCGGCCGCGGGGGCTCCGGCGGCGCCGCTTCTCGGCGGCCGCAGGGGCTCGGCCGTCGCCGCTTCTCGGCGGCCGCGGGTGCTCCGGCGGCGCCGCTTCTCGGCGGCCGCAGGGGCTTGGCCGTCGCCGCTTCTCGGTGGCCGCGGGGGCTCGGCCGGCGCTGCTTCTAGGCGGCCGCGGGGGCTCCGGCGGCGCCGCTTATCGGCGGCCGCGGGGGTTCCGGCGGTGCCACTTCTCGGCGGCCGCGGGGGCTCGACCGTCGCCGCTTCTCGGCAGCCGCGGGGGCTCGGCCGTCGCCGCTTCTCAGCGGTCGCAGGGGCTCCGGCGGCGCCACGATTTGGCAACCGCGGGGGCTTCCCCGATGCCGCGATCCACCGGCTGCTGGGGCTTCGCCGCTGCCGCTTTATGGCGGCCGCAGCGGCTCGGCCGGCGTCGCCTTTTGGCGACCGCAGGGGCTTCACTGCCGCTGCTCTGATGCCGCCGCCGGGCGGGCTCTGCTCAGGGCTGTTGCGGGCTCGCACTTCTTGTTCCCTCCGCGCCCGGGCCAGGGCCACCCGGGTTCTCGTTTCCCCATCGCCCGGGCCAGGGTCGGCGCCGCCCGGCTTCTCGTTCCCCCAGCGCCCGTGGTGGCGCCACCCAGCTCCTTGTTCCGCCCAGGCCAGGACTGGCGTTGGCTGCCTCCCTCCCCTCTTGGCTCCTGCCGGCTGTGGCCGCCCGCTCCCGCCCCCGCTTGTGACACGGTGCTCCCGCGGCACCGCCCCGCCATTGCGGCTTGCACTTCCGGTTTGGCAAATTTCGCAACTTTGTCCCTCAGATAAGGTGCACCGGCCTATAAGGTGCACTTCCGGGTTCAGGGAAAAAATTTAGTCAAAAAGGTGCGCCTTATAGTCGTGAAATTACTGTAATTTCTTGTGGGTTCTTCACCTCTTCCAAGGCTAGATCTTCCCAATTTTGGCTACTGTAACACCAGCTTTGTGCCAGCAGCTGCTCATTTTGGTTCTGCCTGTCAGAGGTTTAAAATTCTTTATTGTTTTCACATCCCCTTTCTATAATTTTCATTGCACACAACCTCAAAACTACCCACATGGTTTCTCTCTCCTCTTCCAAAGGATTTGTAGGGTGCTGTAATTTACTGGAGAAAAAAAAATCTAATTCTGTTTTCATTTTACCACTTCTGTTTTACAATATGTATTCGTAATAAGAAAATTTGTTTCCTGACTTAGGGGGTTTTCAGACCTTTAGATGTATGAAAGGACTGCCTACTCAAACCTTTTTTATTTTAGATAATGTTCCAGGTTCCTTAGCCTCACCGGATAGGTCTGCTTCTTTTCCTGCATAGGAAAAGTTCTCCTTAGCTGTTCTTTAAAATGTGAAACAAGGTTTTGCTTTCATGACAAAAACCACTGCATTAGTTAGTTTACAGAGGTGTAAGTTGTTTGTCAGAACACGATGCCAGCAAGACAATCTTGTTTTAATGACAATCTTAACAGCAAGGGTCCCTGGGGTAGAAATAAGTAATCAAACAAAAACAATGATGAAACCTTGAGAAACCACCTCTTTCCTATATAACTGCAGTGCAGTAAGACCTCACATGAAGCACTGAAAAAGTAAACTGGCTATTCTTTCTGTGATCCTGAAACCAGCATTTATGCCACAAAAGTAGGCACATTCATTAAAATGAGAAATGAAGGACAGGAGAACCAAGTGTTTTCCTAAATATGCCCACCTCTAACCTGGTCATCCCCAAATTCAACGGTTTTACTGGCAATCACAATGACATTTAAACCAAATCAGTTTTGGAAATCCCATCCTCAGAATATAAAAGTGACACAATTATACATTTTAGCTATAGCACATCATTCCAGTTTTAATGTCTTGGTATGGAATTAATCTTATGCCATGACCATAGAGAAGTATTTCCATAATCTGAAGCATGAGGAGTGCTGAGAGCATCTAATTTTCCCTCACCAGCTACTACATGGATGAGAGAAAATTTGCTGAATAAAAGCTGCTTTTTTTTCCTACTAATTTTTCTTGCTTCTATCCTCAGATCATCACTGACCCCATTATATTATCATGATCAGGCAGCACATGAAAGTGAAAATACTGAAACACAACTCTCAGCAGAACTGGAACAGCCCCTTCATTTTTTATTTTTTACTTTCATGTATGTGAGACAGGGAGAGAAAGCAAGAGAGAGCTATTGAACTTTAAACTTCCCGATAAGCTGTATTGTGGGAAAGTGTCATTTTTAGGTTTACATGAAAGACCTACCTCTGAGAATGGCCTTTTAGCCTGTGAAAAATCTAGAAACATCCCAGGAAGTCTCCAAACATTGCAGCACTGTGAGAATTTGTATAAAAATAAACACTGGATTATTTCAGTACTACTCCCTTGAGAAAAATGAGACCAAATTATTAAGAGCTACTAGCGTAATCTTGACAGAGAAAGAGAAATTAGCAACTGATGGCAGGGCTTTTGTTTTGTTTTGTTTGAGGATTTTTTCCTGTCTTTTAGTTTAAAGTAATAATTGGAAGAGGCAGTAAAGGCAGGTTAAGATTGTGATTTGAAATAGGCTCCAAGCCTTTTGAAACTAAGCCCTGAAGGACAATAAACCAAGCAAGAAGAGCACTTTTAAAAGGTGTAAAGTGGAAATCACAGAAACATGAGAGCTTGCAAAGCATATACTGAAAGACACAATCCAAAAGAAAAATTCTGCTCTCTAGAGTTTAGAGGATTTTTAAATGCTTTTTTTCAAGCATTTTTCTCAGGAGAAATTAAGCCGTGGGAGACACAAGGAGTGATACAGGGTCCTGTGCCACTGTAAAAGGTCTTTCCAAGCCTGGTCATAGAAGTCTTTAATTTAATGGAAAAGTCGTTATTCTGTATTTTTATAGCAAGGGCTTAGAATCCCATGTTGTAAAAAAACCCACACCTTATTGAGCATTGGTCCTGCAATTGGTAAATGATGGTAAGAAAACACATGACATGTTGTGACTTCAGTTGGCTACTGGTGATCTCTAAAAATCAAGACAAAGGTGTGTGAAGCATGCAGCAGGAAGTCTGAAGCAGGATTATCTGAAGCCATGATACTAAGAATCTATTTATAAGAAAGAAAGTAGAATGAAGACATCTTCTCGCAGTTATGAACTGTTTCAGAATACTGAGCAAAGCTGTGCAATTCTTTGATGGAAAATATGTATCAAAACCCTCCCAAGAAGGTTTGTATTGACTCAGAGGAGAGAACAAGCTCACATTGTCCCAAGTTCAGAGCAATGTTGCAAAGCAGACAATTACAGTAATTTCACGATTACAAGTCGCTCTTGATTATAAGCCGCACTTTCGGGGTGTCGGCAACTTTTCATTCTTTGTCCATGTATAAGCTGCACTGGATTATTAGTCACACTTTCATTCGCAGCGAGGATCCGCACGCAACTTTCACAGAGTTGCCATTTAGTAACAGAATCGCAGGACCACGGGGTTTACTGACTCAGCTCAGGACTGGGCGGGCTTGGCCTGCTCGGGGCTACCAACAGGGCCGGGTGGCCCAGTTTGGCGCTGTCACTTGGTGGGGTCACTCAGGGCTGGTGGGGCAACTCGGGGCTGGCTGGGTGGTGCCACCGCCGCTGCTGAGCTCACTTGCCCCCACCTGACGCCTGCACTGCTGCCACTGTCTCTGCCAGCCCAGCCCGCCTCTGCCAGACTTCCCTGTTTCTGCCACCCCATCTCTGCTGGCCCGCCCTGCCTCTGCTGGCTTGGCCCGCCTCTGCCGACCCGTGTCTGCTGACGTGGCCTGCATCTGCTGGGCTTCCCTGCCTCTGCTGGCCTGCCTCTGCTGGCCTGGCCCGCCTCTGCTGGGCTTCCCTGCCTCTGCCGGCCCGGCCTGCCTCTGCCAGCCCACCTCTACCAGGCTTCCCCACCTCTGCCGGCCCCACCGCCAGCTGGGCTCCAGCTAGGCTTGGGGTTGCCGTGGGGTCTCACTTCTGGGTTAGCAACTTTCAGAACATCCATATATAAGCAGCTCCAGATTACAAGCCGCACTTCTGGGTTCGGACCAAAATTTTAGTCAAAATGGTGCGGCTTATAATCGTGAAATTACTGTAACGGTCTGACATGAGATACGAGCTTCAGCGTTTAACCTACTGTCACTCTCCATACCTTGTATGGCACCAGGAAGATCAGAAAAACTGTATAATGCAATAGGAAAAAAAGACAAACAGGGAGATAGTATTATGTCTGCTGTCTTTACTGACTCTGGATTCAACAGTCAAAAAGAGTCTTTAATCTGAGCTGGAAAGTCGGGATTTTTATCTGGACATATAACAAACTCATCTTTCCCTGGCATGAAACATAGATAGGAATTCTCAGCAAGCATTTAAAAACCACTGCAGAACTAGACACTGTTACATCCCTTTGGCAAAATTCATTCCAGGCAATTCAAGAGTGAAAGGAAACAGAATTTGATCCTTTTGCTATCATACTGGCCAACAGAAGAAGATGAAGGCAAGAGTCTCCAACATGAACTAACATAATGCAAAGAAATTGCTTCACCACAGGGAGAAAATCAATACCTTTGGAAGGAGAAGGAAAAAAAATGCTGTTAGCTTCACTGTCCAATCAAGTTAATAAAATCCTCCAAAAACCACCATAGAACTCCCTATCTGCAGTGAAAATTCGATATCTACTGCCATTAACAACATCTTTAATAACAAATGTCTGTTTAATTAGTCTTGCTAAGATTAAAAAGGCCATTATTCTTGTAACACAAGAAATTTATTTGTTGTGTTGCTGGAAGGAGTGTTACCCAGGTAATTCATGCTGTGACAATGAGGAAGTGCTGTTACCTTTGAGAAGATCAGGTGAAGCTACAGGACATTTGACAACAGTGACTTTCATTCAGATCTCTTTAAATGCACAAGGATAGAATAGGGCTCTCAGCAGTGACTCACTTATGACCCTTCATCTAAATTAAGAAAAAAGTAAATTCTTGTTGCAGATGGGTATATCCCCCAGCAAATTTTGGAAATGCTGCCCCATAATCACCAGCTTTTTCTTGTCATGTGGTGAAAGGGACTCACCCCAACGCTATAAACTCTAATGCTGTGGATTATGCAATGTGTACCTTCTCTGACCAAATCCTCAGAACACCAAATACACCTGTTTGCCTTGTTATCAAGAGAGGAGAATATAGTTAATGCCACAGTACCTGTATCTATGCATCAATCTCTCTGATACCTATTTTCCAATGGTAGCAAACTCTTAATGTGTATTCCATCTTTAGAATTGAATGTGGTTGTACAAACAGGTGTAAACAATCCTCTCTTTCTGCAGTTGTAGAAGCAATTACAGTCATTTCATGACTATAAGGCACACCCTTTTGACTAAAATTTTGGTCCGAACCTGGAAGTGCGCCTTATAGTCCAGATGCGTCTTATATACAGACAAAGTTCGAAAATTTGCCAACCTGGAAGTGTGAGCTGCAAGCCAAACCGGGACCCGTGGGAGCTGTGGTCGTACGGGGGGAGTCAGGACCGCGGGAGCCACGGTCGCTGGGCAGGGGAAACTGGGACCCAGTGCGGCTACTGGGCGGGGGGACCCCGGGATGCAGCACGGCTGCTGGCCGTGGGCAAGCAGCGACAAGCGGCGCAACCTCTGACCACCGGGAAGCGGTGACAAGGGGTGCAGCCACCGACAGCGGGGAAGCAGCACAGCCACAGGCTGCCAGAAAGTGGTGACAAGCGGCGCAGCTGCCGACCATGGGGAAGTGGCGCAGCCACTGGCTGTGGGGAAGCGGCGAGAAATAACGCAACCGCCGAATGCGGGGATGCGGCACAGCCGCCGGCTACAGGGAAGCAGGGAGAAACGGTGCAGCTTCTGGCCGAGGGGAAGCCGGGACCCACTGCAGCCGCCAGCCAGGGGGATGCTGGAACGCAGTGCGGCCGCATGGTGGGAGCCGGGAGCTGTGAACTGTGCCAGTCGGTGGCGGGGGCGGGCGGGAATGCTGGGGCCCACTGTACGGGGAGGGTGCCTGGGGCTGCGTTTAAAGGCTGCTCTGATCTTTGAAAAATATTTGCAAATTGAGCACCTGCCAGCAATTCGTTACTTTGTTGCACACAACACAGCTCCTCGCAGCAAAAAAAAAAAAAGTGCACCTTATAGTCAGGGGCGCCTTATATAATACACAAAGTTGCAAAATTTGCCGATTCCCAGAGGTGCGCCTTATAGTCCAGTGCGCTTTATGGTCGTGAAATTACTGTACATCCTTCTAAAACTTGAAACACTGCACTTCATCTGGAGTCCAGCACAAGAAGAAGATCTGATCTGTGGCGGATGGAAAGGTAAGTCCATTTCCCATCTCTAAGCTCTATGGATAGTGCTAGAAGGTTATAGACAAAAATGACTGCAGTTCACAGCAATTGCAAAGAGCGATGTCTTTAGCAGGGCAATTCACTATGAGATCGGGAGTAGCCCTGATCTAGTTGTTTATGTGCCCCTCCAATTGGCTCACCTCTGCATTATTCATGCCCTGCCATCATAGCAACAAGGAGGAAGACATACCAGGATAGCAGTAAGAAACCTAACTGTCAGAGAAGATACTCAAGTAATCAATATCTCAAAAACAACGCTGAAAAATGCTCCCTGCTCAACCTGTTTCTCTAACCAGGGACTACACACTGTTAAATATCTTCTGTACTTTAAAACAGTTGAATTAACTCTCCATTGACATACATTTTTAAGGCTGGTTTAAGGAATGTTAAAAAATATAAAGGAGCATTATAAAAGTTGAGATTTGTTGAATGCTATATTTGAGGCAAGGGCCCAAAAGAGCTTTGCAGCTGATTTCATGAACACAAAGAAAATATAGATATTTATCCCTTACAAAAAGACATATTAACTATATATATATCTTAATAAAACCTCTGTGTTTATTTGCAGAGAAGGGGCATGAAAAAGAAGGAGCATGAAAACCACAAGTGTTGTCATAGCTGCAGAGCAGTATTCACAGTAAAATATTACTTTACCCCATGATAAGAATCCCTGGCTGAGGGCAATTGAACATTTACCACGAAAAATGCCCATGTAACTGAAAGAAAGATTCTTACTTCCGTCTCTCCTTTCTACAGCTGTAGCATTTGAACATACATTCTTCTTAACACCTTCTGTTGGAAAAGCAGATTACATGCAGGCAAAGCTGAGAAAAACAATGACATCTTTTACCAGGATAAAGTCCACATTAAAGTAGTGGGAAGAATCAATTTATTAAATAATTGTGCTTATGGTTTCTAGTCTCAGCCATCTGGTCAAGTTATCAGTGTATGCATCTGTATATATAGAGATATGAGTATGTCTCTAGACATATCCAGATATAATGTGTATTGTATTCTGCTTTCCCATGGAAGATTTTAACATCCCACCAAGATGCAATCCCTTTTGGCATTCCATTTCCATTTTTTTCTCTAACACCTTCGCTAGTCTCCTGAAAACATAGCTTTCCTGTTTTACCTGAGCTCTTACAAAACTGAAAGGCTCATAATATTAGCTCAGACAGCCAGACATGGTCATGACCCCCGGTACCCTCACTCATGGAGACACTGTGTGCTGCTCAAGAACTCTCCTGTCCCTCCTGTGTGTCTGGTCTCATGTCACTCTTGGGGTGGTTATTCCCTTTCTCTTTCCTTTGCTTTCTCAGTGCTTCATCAAGTGAGACCTGCTGTCATTGCTACACAAAATTAAAAAGTAGCATTTCTTACAGCAATGGGATTATTCAGATGAGTTCTGCTGGGACATGCACCAGCGAGGAGAAACCTCTCTGCTGCAGAAGACAGCTGAAAGTAGAAGTTTTTTTCTGGAAATTGTATGTCTTGGAGAGATGCACCTATATACAGTAATTTCACAACTATAAGGCACACCCTTTTGACTAAAATTTTCCCCTGAACCTGGAAGTGCGCCTTATAGTCCGGTGTGCCTTATCTAATGTACAAAGTTGCAACATTCACCACCCCGGAAGTGTGAGCCTGCAACAGTCCCCAGCTGAGCAGAGCCCACCCGGCGGCGGCATCAGGCCAGCGTCGGGTCGGGGCGAACCTGGCAGCATCGGGGCAGCGGCCATGAGGGGAAGGAAAGGGTGGCGGCGCAGCCCGGGGTAGGGGGCAAAGCTGCTGGCATCAGGGAGGTGGCCCCGCGGGGCGGGCCCACTGGCATCAGGGTGTCTCCCGCACAGGGCGGGCCTGCTGGCATCAGGGCGTCCCTCGCGTGGGGCAGGCCCCCCGGCATCAGGGCGGCTGCTGCACAGTGAGGAGTAAGCCACCAGAATCGGGCGGCTGCCGTGTTGGAGGGGAAGCTGCCAGCATCGGGGCAGTGGCAGAGTGGGGCAAACCTGCCGGCATCGAGTCACCCGGAGCGCCAGGGAACTCCGGGAGCAGTGGGGCCCCAGGAATGCTGTGCGGAGCAGCAGTGGACATAGCCCAGCCCCAGGGATGCTCCATGGAGCAGCGGTGGGCATAGCCTGGTCCCAGGAACGCTGCACAGAGTAGCGGCGGGCATAGCCTGGGTTCGCCAGGTACAGGCGGGCCTGGGGGCCAATGGCTGCCAGGTTGTGGCGGGGCCTCAGCCAGCAACCATGTGAAAGAAACTGGGGGAGGAGCCTCGCTGCAAAAAAAAAGTGTGCCCTATAGTCCGGTGCGCCTTATGTGATCTACAAAGTTGCGAAATTTGCCGACTCCTGGGGGGTGTGCCTTATAGTCTGGTGCGCCTTATGGTCGTGAAATTACTGTAATTTCCCTAAAGTGACTAAACATTTGATTTTTCCTTAAGTTTGGTGAGGTTGTTCTCCTTTCCTGAGTACTTTTGCCTCCCCTTCAGGAACCCTTTCCCTGTTCACCTTCCCCAAATGTCTTAGCAGGGCTCTTATTCCATAGCCTGCTTCCAAAAATGAACTGTCAGAAATTACAATTATTTTCTGTCTGACATTTTCTACCTATCTAAAAGGGAGATTACAGGGCTAGGACTGATAATATATTTTTGCTTTTAAAAACTTTTTATAATAAATTACCAATCAGTATTACAGAACAGAAATAACAATTGTAAAATCCTACCACTCCCATACATTTTTATCATATTTTCACTGCTAACCTGGCATATGCAGAGTTTTTGCCTTGCACTAGCAGCCTTCTTAGTCATTACCAATTTCATTTAATTTACAAAGGAAAATTATGTTCTTTGATTCTCCTTTGTAATTTAAGTAAATTGTAAACTAGTTATTCCTAAAGAGGGCCATCTTTCATTTGAGAAAGGAAGAACCAATGGATTTTGCCTTAAAATGTCCTTGCTTTGTTAGGACACGTGTCCTATTAACTAAGAAAATAGCAGTTGCAACTCTGAAGGCTATGCAGTCTAAGCATATTTTTTCAAGCCATTTGGGGAAATACCTGGTCAAATAGAGATGAAGAAAAAACAATTCAAATTTTAGGTGCATTAAAAAAATGTGTCCCATTTTTAGCAGAGTTTTCCCATGTTCCAAATAGGTAGCTTATAATTTAATAATCTTCTTTAAACTAGTTGTTCTTAACCTTTTTAAAGATTAGTTAAAATAGTTTCAAGTTAAGCCTAAATTCATACAAAACACCTTCTGTGCCCATTGCATTCCAGGCTGGTGATTTGTTTTGGTGTTTTTGAGTTAAGGAAGTTTTATCAGTTATTTTTGGCTGCTGTGGCATCTCTGCAAATCCTTTTTTCTACTCTGTTACACTGAGTTCATTTGTGTCATTCAAATATTTACTCTTTAAATATCCTCTTATAAATTTTTTATGGCAATGCACTCATATCTTTAAGCTCAATCTGAAACCTCAATAACAGGCAGGAGATTGAATAAATGAGTAGAAAGGAATCCAGATAAAAATTAAAATACTTTTCTGTCATTGCCAACATAAACTATTAGGCAGTATTTCAAATTTTTTTGACAGGGCAGCATTTTAATTTTGTCTTCTTTTGAGTTACTTTCTCCACCCAACTTCACTCTTCCATCTTCAGCTTGTTAACAAAGCTTCTGATTAAGCACAGCAAGAGGGTACAGTACACAACATGCTCTGAACATTTTTAAAACAAAGAATCAGTGACACCAGTTAAGAATCACTGTGCCTCAACCCAAGAGAAAGGATCTTTTCTTTCGTTAATTAGGTGCCATGCGATCCCCACAGGTAAACACTCTTATTGTTTAAATAATAATTGTGTAAAAACGTCATTTAACCCTGGCTCTCCACCTGTCCATGATTTAGTTATATTATGTGACCAACTGCTTTTTCCACAATTCACATTATGATGCTCATACAAAATCTATTTGCAGGCCTTCTCATCAAGCCTCCCTAAATCAAACAGTTCAGAAGTAGTTTCACTCCATATTTAAGAATCTGTGTTTTGTTGGATTTTTAAACATTATTATAGTTTAGATTTGCCAATATCAATATACAGTAATTTCACAATTACAAGCCGCACCTGATTATAAGCCACACATCTGGGTGTCGGCAATTTTTCATTCTTTGTCCATATATAAGCCACACCGGATTATAAACCGCACTTTCGTTCGCAGTGAGGAGCAGCATGCACCTTTCACAAAGTTGCCAATTAGTCACAGAATGGCATGATCATGGGGTTTACTGGCTCGGCCCCACTCGGAGCGGCCGCCAGGGAGCGGTCCTGGCCCTGCTCGCCACTGCCGCCGGAAAGCAGGAGTGCGACGTGCCTGTCTGGTGCCACTGGGAAGCGGGGGAGTAGCGTGCCTGGCCACTGCCACCAGGAAGCGGGTAGCACCACCGCGCTTGCCAGGGTGGGCAGTGCCACCGCTGCCGCACTTGCCGGGGCTGGGTAGCACTGCCACTGCACCACCACTACCCCGCCGCCTGGGGCCAGGCAGGCTCCGGCTCGGCTCAGGGTTGTTGCAGGGTCCCACTTCCGGATTGGGAAATTTTCAACATTTGTTCATATATAAGCCGCTCCTGATTGTAACCTGCACTTTGGGTTGGGAGCTAAATTTTAGTCAAAATGGTGCAGCTTATAATCGTGAAATTACTGTACTCCTTTTCTGTTGTGAGGTAGAATTAGGAGCAAAAGCAAAGCAGGCATAAAGTTCAAAAGGTTGTAAAGGAAACTTCATTAACAACACAAAGAAAATAATAAATCTAGAATAAAACCTTCAGACCATCCCCCTCTCTCCCCTCCCACACCCTCTTAACAACATACAGAAACACCTCAGTCGGTTAACCAACTTAAATAATCTTTTTTAGTTCACTTTAGAGAGAGAGGTCTTCTCTTTCTTTGGCTATAGGTTTTTTCCACAAGAAATAAAAAACCCCAGTTCTCTCAGAACCTCACTTTTTCACTAACTCCTCCCATCTTCACAGATTTCCCAGACTGTGTTAATGAGCCATGTTAAATGCATGGTGCATTTTTCTTTTAAGAATGAACCGTTCAAAAAGCAAAAGTCCTGTTCATCTTTCTTGTTTCTCTGCTCATACTTCATCTCCAGGACAGAGATCCCCCTTTTTTTTACAGTAATTTCACGAATACAAGCTGCAGCAATTTGACAAAAGCTTTGGTGGAAACCTGGAAGTGCGACTAATACTCGGGGGCGGCTAATCTGTGAATAATTTTCTGACATTTACAACGCCAGACGTGTGTCCCGGTTTAAAGGGACAGTATTACCAGGAAAAGGAAATTCAGGAACTCGCAGGCACAAAAAAGGTATAGGTTGGGAATAACAGTTCTTTACTGATATATTTATAAGACAAACAAAAACAGCATCAGCTATACGAAAGAAAAAAAACAGTGACAGAACAGAATGGAATTCAGTCCCAGTCCCTTTTTTCAGTCACCGATGGCTCTCCGATGGACCAGGGCGGGCGGCTTCTTAGTCGCAGCTGCTGCAGGGGCAGGAGAGGGGTCCAGGTGGCCTCACCACCCCAGGTGGAAGAAAAGGGTGAGGAAGGAAATTCTGCTCACCGTGGGCGTCCCAGTTCCCAGTTGTTCAGAGGAAGCAGGAAGCTTTAGCAGTCCAAATCCAAGAAGCCTGATCCCAACAGGAGAAAAAGAACCTCTCTCCTCGAGTTCGGCCGGCGAGCTGTAGAGTTCTCCTACCCCCAGTGTCCTCTTACCTGCCGAACACAAAAGCAGGACTCCACCTTTCCCTAATGGGCCATCATTGCTTCAGCTAGTCCTTTATCTCCAGCTCTTAACGGCTAATAGGAGAGCCATCCCAGCTAGTTTAACATAATAATGGGAAAAATTTCTAAACCTCGCCAACCCACAACAACGTGCCAGCCAGGGCGCCGAGCCAAGCACCTGCCAGTAAAAGCCGGCATTCGGCAATTATTACAGTGTTACTGTGTTGCCCTGGCTCCCTGCAGGCAGCACGGGGGATGGGGAGAGAGGTGGGAGAGCTCTCTTCTTCCCTCCTCTGCCGCGGTCCGGGGAGAACAGGGGCGGGGGGGAGGGGGCGCGCCGCCATTGCCATTGCCATGGCCCAGGGAGGGAGGGGAAGTGTGCACCGCCATTGCCGCGGCTCGGGGAGGAGGTGGGGTGCTTTGTCCGCGCCCACCGCCGCTGCTGTAGGAGCGGGGGAAGCTCCGTCCCTGCCTGCCACCGCGGGGCAGCGCCGACCCGGGGTGACCGAGCCCAGTGGCAGCGGCGGCCGGCCCCGAGTGGCAGCACTGGGCTGGGCCACCTGGTCCCGTCAGCGGCCCCTAGCGGGCCGAGCCTGCACAGTCTTAGCTCAGCCAGTAAACCCTGCCCTCCTGCGGTTCTGTTACTAATTGCACGCGGGTCCTCACTGCGAACGACAGAGCGGCTTATATTCGAGTGCGGCTTATTTATGTACAAAAACCGAAATATTTGCCAACACCTAGAGATGCGGCTTATACTCAGTGCGGTTTGTATTTGTAAATTTACTGTAATTTTTTTTAACACTCGGGGCAAAGGATCGCCCAAACACTCCAGCCCTTCATGTCTTTTTCCACGTTTTATAGGAATTTTAGTGGTGTACAGTCCATCCCAATAGCTTATAAAAGGATTTTCAGTCAACATTCCCGGTGTCTCCTCATTCTCCTTCCATCTGGAACTCAACTTCTGCTTCATTGATTTTGCTGTATCCTCGCTGTTATTTTTCTCTCACTCAAGGGAAGATTGAAGGTTTGCAAATTTTATCTGAGCATTGGAAGGGTTAAAATCTCGCATAAAAGATGCAGGGTCTGGGCCAGACCATGCTGGAACTGTGCTAGGATCTCAGGCTGCCCAGACCATGCTCTGGGAGGCTGGATGAAAACTGCAAAGGCCAGTCAGGGGTAAAAAAAACCAGTGACAAGCCTCCGGCTCCACAGCTGCCCTCCGGTGCCGACCGCACCCAGCTCCAACTGTGGGGCGGGGATCCTCCTACCTTGCCCAGCAAGCAAGGGCATGGAGGGGCTCTGCCAAAATGGGGCTGGGCTGCTTCCCCTCCAGCCGTGTGGGTGGCTGGGTGGGCTCAGCCAGCCCACTGCTGCTCCAAACCAGCGGCAGGGGAGAATTTTGCCAAGCTGCGGCCACACCAGAGGCGGGGAGGGGATTAGGGTCTTAGTGAAGGGCACCTCCTCCCCTTGGCTATCGGGCCCCCGTTGAAAACAGAGCCCAGCAGCCTCCCAAACCCACCCCTGCCGGGAGGGGTCAGTGTTACCTTGTGAGGGACCGAAAACCAAAAAGAGCTCTTCCCAGGGTTTACTTGGTTCAAAATGTCGATTCATGGAAGTGTAATATATGTTGTTATAATTCGTGCTTATATAAAAAGGTTGTATGAAATAAAATAAAATAAAAAGAACCTCTTAAACACGAAGCACCCGGGACCATGGACAACAGCCATAATTAGCATATCAACAGACCTAGCCCAGTGATCTCCACAATGGACAGGAAGAGATCATCAATAAAATACCTGCCAAAGTACCAATCACCTCCAATGGTCCCCACAAGCGGTCCCCACAAGCGAGAAGACAGCACTTCATTACACATCAATATGGAGCAGACACAGCCTTCATCAGCATGCAGGAAGGTTCTTTGTACAGAGCAGCACCAGAAAAAGGATTTAATTTAAATATGAGAATCTGCAGTAGAAACAAAGGAAACTCTCGCCTCAGGCCAGAAAAAACTGTATAAAGCTGGACTCTCTGAGATGGCAGTGTGTGAACACAGGGGGGTCTGATGCAAGAGAGGTCAGATCAGCACGTGTGTCCACCCAGTGCCGACCCTGGGCTCAGCGCTGACGTGTTTTCGCTTGTGGTTTCCCAAGACCACATTTTCGGTCACAAAAATAAAAATTGCTGTTTTGCTATTTAATTCGACTTGATTCGGTTATTATCTTTAACAATCTGGTGACCCTGATGTGATCCTGATTTGGGGTTCTGGTGGGACCCGCTTTCCGTCCAGGAGGCGCCTCGCTGACTTTAGTGACCTGGCAGGCTCGGGAAACTCCCCAGCACCATTCAGGAACCTGAACTAGAACCAGAAGCCACAATAGAAAAGGGGGAAACGGGCCCAGAGCTCTCAGATAACCGTGGCAACTTTTCACTCATAAAACTTGACGTGCACGAAGAATCCACGCAGGAAAAGGAACCGTAAATATTGTGTGGTTGAGTGAGGTGTGACTGAGCGCATGAGTGAGACGTGATTTGATCACAAACTGAGTCCGGACCCCAAGATCGCAGTTCCGCCATCCCACGAGGGACATGGTCGGTCGCGGGGAAAGCGAACGTTACGTGTAAAAACTCTTTCTCACGTGTCAAGCCTAAAACTAAGGGTGTTTTGGGGGTCAGTCACGGGGGGATCAGGAGAGAGGTACGTTTCCTAGGATTTGGAAAACTGGTAAACCTCTTGGTCCAGGGGCTAGTTCAAGCCCAGGAAAAGAGAGCTCGTCTCCTTTCGAAAATCTTCATGGAACGGTTCTCTGTGTGAGGTGAGTAGATTGGAAAAATTGAAATAAATAAAGTTTAAACTGCAGTTTAATACTTCTCAGATTCAGAAGGTCCTGGCGTGAAACACGGTGAGAAGGTATACTACACTAGCTTGGGATTTTTTATTTGTAAAAGAAATGAGACAGAAAAAGAGGAAACCCCAGGGAAAACCCCCAGAGAAACTGAAAAAAAAGAAGAAAAAAAAAAAAGGTAAGTTGCCCGAAATAACAAGGGACAGCCCGCTGGGTTGGATGATAGAACACTGGGAGGGGAGTCCTGATAAGAAAAACAAGTCTAAAGAAAAATTAATCCATTATTGCATAAAGATTTAGGGAACGGAGGGAGCAGCTCCAGGTCCCCTGTGTCCTCCACTTCCAGAGCAAGTTCGGGCAGGCAGTAAAGGCAATCGGGAGGAAGTATTGATAGCGGCGGGGGGGGCGAGTGGTGTCTGTGTGTTACGGCAGAGTGTGCAAAGATATGAGTGAAAAAAGTAAACAACCAGACCGAGCGCGGAGGTGCGGGTCTGGGAGCATGGCCTGTGGGGGCTGGGGGGGAGCTGAAAGGCCCCGGGGACTCAGCGTCCAAGCAGGAGCGGCATGACCGCTGGTCTCTGGGAGGCTATGGGAAGCCCTGGCCCTGTCCTGCTGCCCGTGCGGCTGCCGGGGCCGTGCTGCTGGGAGCACTGGTAGGGAAGGAGCGGTGTTTAAACTGTAACAGGACGGAGACTGGCCCTCAGATACAGTGTCTGATAGAGAGAGAACAAGGGTAGAGAAATATCTGGGAAATGCAAATTGTATGTAGAAAAATTAAGCTTCTGTTTTCTTGTGAATTCTGCTAGAAAATGAGAGTAATACAGAAAAAGCCATGAAAGTTTGCTGAATGTATGAAATTAGTTTGAAAAGTATGAGTTTCTGATTGTGTTTGTAATTTACTGGGAAAGTATTTAACGGAACATTGAAGAGTGTGGTGAGGAGGTAGAAGAAAGGGGGAAGAGAAAGATTCCTTTGTTCCAGGTTGGGATTTTGAGTGCTTGGGAGAGTGGTCGAGGCAATCTGGGGAGATGATGTGGAGTTCGCACTTCTCATGTGTACTGTTCTCTGTGAATCAATCCTACTCCCCGGCACGTGCAAAGAGAAATGCCTGAAAGAAAAGAGAGAGAGACCTGGCCCTTCCCAGGAAATGTGTGCTGGTGCTTTAGCTGTTGCTAGAAGATGTGCAGGGATAGCGCTGAAGTGATTTAAGGTTGTGAGCAGAGTAGCTGGAAAAGGGTGTTACTGTTTTATTTTACTTCTCTCAGAAAAACTCAACCCCTTTTGAGGAGAGGGGTGTCCTCACAGATGGTGCTCAGAAATGTCCGGTATTTAAAGTGAAAACCGATAGTGCTGCTCCACTGTGACCAAGTGTGGGGATGAAACCTCATTCCCAGGTGCTGTGTGAGTGCAAGGTCCCAGCTCCAGCAGCTCTTTCCAGTCCTCTGGAGCTATGTGTGCAATGCTGGTAGTGACACTAGTGTCCCTGTACTCCCCAGGACTGTCAGAGCCAGTGGGACACTTGGATTTCTAATATAGTCTAGTTGAATTAACCTTGTTCATTAACAAAAGCTGAATTAAGATGTTCTTGGGAGTGTTTCACATGTGTAGCTATCCCTAAACCAATAAAGTTGCAGTTGTTTTTGATATGTGTGAAAAGGGTGTAGAAAAGAGCATTCTGCTCTGTGTCTACCTTCTTCCCACCATTCTGAAGGAATTTCATCTTAAATCCAGAACTGTCTGGATGTGATGCGTGGCAGGTGCAAAGCAAGTTGTAGAGCTAAAGTTTTTGCAGGAGCTGTTGGTGTGTGAATTTTCCCTTCTCAAAAGCCTGTGCTTTGGTTTTTCCTTTTCTTTAACCTGTTTAAGTTGAGATATATGTTTTAGTAAAGTAAGATGGCCCAGGAAAGGATCTGGGGGGCAGAGGTCAGAAATGGGATGTTTGGGCCTGGGAGAGGATGTAGTGTCTCTGTAAAAGTTTCATCGAGATATGCAAACATAGATGGGAAAACAGGAGAAGTAATTAAATCAAGACCCTTAAATGCGAGTTGGTCAGTCAGGTATGTGAATCGTATGCAGTTTCACGAGCATTAAAAAGATTAAAAGGAAACAGAGGAACGATATTTACAGATTCAAAATATGCCTTTGGGGTGGTTCATACTTTTGGGAAAATTTGGGAAGAAAGAGGACTAATAAATAATCGGGGATGCGGACTGGTCCATGGAGAAATAATAAAACAAATCCTAGAGGCTGTCCGAGAGCCAGAAGCAATCACGTGAATCGTGCATGTGAAGGGACATCAAACAGGAATACAATTTCAAATCAGAGGAAACAATTTAGCAGATAAGGAAGCAAAAAGTGCAGCACTACTAACACTGAGCACCCCAGAATTCGGGGAAAGTGGGACTCAGGGATACCTTGTGCCTCCCAAAAAGAGATTGAAGAATACAAAAAGATAGGAGGTATATTAGAAGAAGGTAAGTGGAAATTACCAGATGGAAGGGAATTAATATCTAAGGATCATACCAGAACAATTCTAAAGAGACTACATTTGCAAACACATTGGGGATCACAGGCTCTGGCAGAACAATTTCTGAGATTCTTTGGGTGTAAGGGGATTTATGAATTAGCTAAACAGGAAGTGCAGGGGTGCCTGGTATGCTAAAAGGTTAACAAAGCCAGGACACGACAGGTAATTTGGGGTAGTTGCCCTATAGCCTATCATCCATTTGAAAGAATCCAAGTAGATTTCACTGAATTACCAAAGGTTGGGAGGTATCAATTCTTGTTAGTACTAGTAGACAAATTAACTCATTGGGTAAAAGCTTACCCAAGCTCAAGAGCTACAGCCCAGACAGTATCTAAATTTCTTCTGGAAGAAATCATCCCCCGGTATGGTATAATCAACTATATAGACTCAGACCAAGGAACACATTTCACCTCGAAGGTTATTAAACAACTGGCTGAAGCCCTAGGAATTCGGTGGGAATATCATGCACCATGGCATCCCCAGAATTCTGGACAAGTTGAAACAGGGAATTGTCACACAAAATGCTCCTTTGGGGTTCGCCATACACAAAATACAGCCAAAAAAATCAAATCCTCATTAAAACCTGGAAAGAAGTTTCTCTCTCTCTTCTCTGGGAAGGTGGTTTTTTTTTTGTCCTTTTAACCACAGACACAACAGTCCGGACAGCAGAAAAAGGCTGGACACACGCCTCCAGAGTGAACAGATAGAGACAATCGAAGAAACACCCAAGTGGAAAGTGGCTTCATCCCCTGGAGACCTCAAGATAAAATTGCGCTGAACAAGCCGATGAAGAATCTAAATCAAATATGGTGTATAGCTTCCGGGTACAGGTGTCTTCCTTTTGTTCATTTCAGGTGCCAGATCCATCGTGGGGTTTGGGTTACACGTTGTGTACGGGATGTCCAACCTGGAGGGCTCTGTACTAAGTGTTTTGAAAAAGAGCTGTCTCTGACTGACCGAATTCTAATACTTGCCATTGAATTGAATATCGTTGAACTAGATTCTGTAGAGCGGTTTCTCTTATACCAACATGGGATTAGTGGGAAACTAAATTGCAGAACTGAAATTTTAAGAGTACCAGAGAACAAATAAGGTACCTTGTTGGACGGACACGATAAAATTATCGAGGTGGGATGTCTTTAAGAGGCAACATGCAGCTCGGACTTTGCGTTGGTCCCCTGAAGAATACCTCTGCTGCCAAGAAGATGGTTTCCCTTGCCGCTAACAGTAAACTAGTGGGCGTAGGCAGAGGCAGAGAGGTACGCCTGTGGGGAATCCTGGTGAACCTGAGCCTAACCATGTTCCCACTGATTAACACATACCCAAGGAACACTGTAAGCCCTGTGGCACAAAGCCGTAACAATAAGTGTGGGGGATGCCCACCAATTAGCACCCCGACTCGCTCTGTCCTGGTCAACTGCACCCATAAAAGAAAGGAGTACTGTACCTTTAACAGCACTCAGAATGTGAAATGTAAACGGGGAAAGAAAATGATATGTTATGATCTCAAGGCAAGACACGGGAAAGGGCAGTCAGAGACATTTGCTCACAATATCCAGAAAAGAAATGCCAATCAAACACCTCTTCCCACTTGTGGACAATGTAATGGCTCGATGTGGGTAGGGGGAAAACAAAAGTTGGTATTTGTGGTTTATTTTCAGGTGAATGAATTATGCTATGACAATACGCGATTAAGTATGTGTGTCATGGAAGGGAAAACATATTGGGTGGGCAAAAATCTTAAGTTTGAGAATGGGTTGATCTCAGACGGTAAACCAATCATCATCGACCTACTTGAAGAAAATGATGAACGGGTTTGTGCCCAATCTGATAACACTTTTTGTTTCTCCAGAAATAAGGAAGGCATGGATCCTGAAACTAAAATAGAGCAAATAGCCTTAGAAATGAAAAGACAGGAGTCAGAAATGAGAAAGAGGAGACTAGAACAGGAAAGATTAAGAACTTTAAGTGAGCAATATGATTTACTCGAAAAACAGTACGACAATTTTGGTCTGCCAAGATCGGACAAAAATTTGTTTATTGATTTGATGCAAGAAATTGCAACTGAATTAGGATTGTCCAACTGTTGGATTTGTGGAGGACTCAAGTCAGCAGAAAAATGGCCCTGGAAAGGTGAGAGTTTAACTCCAGAGCAACTCCTAAGGTGGGACAAAATGCAAATCTGAAAGTCACTCTGAAGACCCGAGGGTTGGGTCTTAAATAAAAGAGTAATTGGGACAATTTGTGTCAGTCGGGAGGGTAAAGAATATACAGAGGTGGTGGGATACACCCCGTGCATCTCCACCCTAGCAGTAAACTCAAACAACAAAAGCAAAACTTGGCAACCAGACACCCCTGTTGGATACTGGAGCCTAGAAAGAGGGAATAATTGTGAATGGAATGACAAAATTGGACTTTGTTGGAACAAAGGCTCTGGAGCTAACCCTTACCAATCACTAGGGGAGTTAAGTACTTATTGGACCAAACCAGAAAGCACAGAAATCACCTGGAAAGCTCCAGATGGGATATACTGGGTATGTGGAAAGAAAGCATACGGTGAATTACCACAAAGGTGGAAGGAGTCATGTACTTTGGGGATAATTCAGCCTGTTTTCTTTACCTTGCCAAGATCTGACAGTGGAGTATTTGGGGCACCCCTCTACGAGACACTGAAAACGGGAAAAAAGAGAATCGAAAAAGATACTCCCTGATGTGGGTGGTAGCCAAACTAGGGGAGGGGAAGAGTGGCCAGCTGAGAGAATAATATGGTATTATGGTCCTGCAACCTGGGCACAGGATGAAAGTTGGGGTTATCGGACTCCAGTGTACCTGCTAAATAGGTTAATAGGGCTGCAGGCAGTGGTGGAAATTGTGTCCAATTGCACTTCAGATGCTCTCGAATTATTAGCTAAACAGCACTCCCAGATGCGAGCTTTTGTATATCAAAATAGAATAGCCCTGGACTACTTGTTAACCAAAGAAGGAGGGGTTTGTGGCAAGTTTAATGAATCCGAATGTTGTGTGGAAATTGATGACTATGGAGAAACTATAAGGGATCTTGCTACAGAGATAAAAAGGGTGGCACATGTCCCTGTCCAAAAGTGGAATTCCATTCTCCAGGCATCTTGGTGGAAACAGTTATTCTCAGGAGCATGGTGGAAAAAGATTGTGCTCTTTATCCTGTGCTCAGTAGCTGGAGTCATCTTCCTACCATGCTTGATACCTTGTTTCATCAGATTAATACACTCAGTAGTGTGGGGCATGCAAATAACCGCTATGTCTATGGACCCAGAAATTGTATCTGGGAGAGCGAATGGCAAGGCATCCAAATTGCTAAAACTGGGAGAACGGAAGGTAGATACTAGTGCAGTAGAGGCACTTGCAAAATTTGAAGAGCAAATGGGGAAAAATAAATGCCCTTACATAGATTATCGAGAAGAGTCAATGGAAGAATGGGATAGCAGTGATGAGTCTGAAGAAAACTGAGAGGGGAACACGAATTAATTTGGTTATATAGAAGGGGAGGGATTGTAATATATGTAGTTATAATTCATGTTTATATAAGAAGGTTGTATGAAACAAAATAAAATAAAAAGAACCTCTTAAACACCAAGCACCTGGGGCCATAAACAACGGCCGTAATTAGTATATCAACAGACCTAACCCGGTGATCTCCACAATGGACAGGAAGAGATCATCGATAAAATACCTGCCAAAGTACCAATCACTTCCAATGGTCCCCACAAGCGAGAAGACAGCACTTCATTACAGATCAATATGGAGCAGACACAGCCTTCATCAGCATGCAGGAAGGTTCTTTGTACAGAGCAGCACCAGAAAAAGGATTTAATCTAAATATGAGAATCTGCAGCAGAAACAAAGGAAACTCTCGCCTCAGGCCAGAAAAAACTGTATAAAGCTGGACTCTCTGAGATGGCAGTGTGTGAACACAGGGGGATCTGATGCAATAGAGGTCAGATCAGCATGTGTGTCCACCCAGTGCTGACCCTGGGCTCAGCGCTGACATGTTTTCGCTTGTGGCTTCCCAAGACCGTATTTTTGGTCACAAAAATAAAAATTGCTGTTTTGCTATTTAATTCGACTTGATTAGGTCATTATCTATAACATTTCTATACACAATAGCTCACAGATAAATGTTTTGAAACTTCTATTACTAGTTTTCCTAGTAGTTCTTTTCTTTGTGTCTTTGTCAGGACCCCAGATGGATTCAGTCTGATTCTGTTCTCTATTATGCAGTGGCACTCCTGAACTCTGGATGGAAAGGTTGCTGACTTATCTTTGGCCAGCATTTTGCAGTCACTCCCATATGATGGTTATTGCATCATACGCTCCTCTGGGTGGGAAAGGATGCATGACAGGCCTTTAATCTTCTCTATGTGCAGTAAAGCACAGATAGCATCTTCAGTGACGTATCATTTGTATGAGCCTCAGACTGACTTATTGAAATAAATTATATTTATTGTGATTCAATGGTGGGGGGGGAACCAGTTATCTGTTACCATGCCAACAGTTTGAATACCATTGGTCCTCAATGAACTGCTTTTGACCCACTGGTCTGAGGTTGCTACTGTGTGATGTAATAGTTCTCTCAACACTGGTCCATTGCTGCTGCTCAGGGTTGGGGGTCAAGCCTGTAGTGTAAACTCAAAGAGAATCAGCAGCCCTATCAATAACCAGCTGCAGGACTGCAGTCCAAATGATAGATCATAAAAATCCAAGGAAAGATGAATAAAATATGAAGGAATATGCATGTATATTCTATAGTTTGAGTAGCTGCTGTGGACTGTCAACATCATCAGGAGATCTCAGTGTATTAGAATAAATTCAAATGACAAATGCACAGTGCTATGCAGAGAATCATAAATTTGCAATGGATGCAGTGCTCATGACGTATTGGTGAAAAATTCAAATGTCTTTGTAGCATTGTGAGTTTAGTTGTAGGACCTAAGTTGCTAAAATGAAAATGTGTGCAATTTTTTTAGCAGTTTATTAAATTATGAAGTGTGATGACTATATGTGTGCATCTTTTTAAGCAGATGAAATCCAGTGTGCTCCAGCACCAAGTTGCATGGTTTGTGTTGAAATCTCCCTGTCAGATAAATTCTGAGCGGGAGCTGAAATACTGGTTAGGTGCTGGCTGCTGCAGTATGCAGGCTGAGATCTCCCCCTTCTGGGTGAATGGCATTGCCACTGAGAAAAAAGAAAATTTGATTCTTTCAGGGAAGAAGTTCTTTGTTATTCCCCTGTCTTGTCTGCTACATTAGCCACTGATTGCATTTTATGATGTTTAGAAGAGACATGACAGCAGAAATAAAATAATGGCGTATTATTATGTGTGAGCATGATGGTTTCCTCTGTCATTCCTTATGCACAACCATAGCCTTTACATGTAGGATAACTTAGACATGTAGTATATGAAAAGTCTTAATTGGGAATTTCACGTCTTGAGCTATGGGTTTGTTTATCTGTAAAAAATGGAGAAAGAAAACATTTACCCTTTTATATGGGGAACAACCCATCCATAGCACTCTTTCATAACACTGTGATCAAGCTTGCAGTTACAGTGTCTGACAATTGAAATACACCACAGTGGTGTTTATCCCTCAGTGCCTTGACTCTGCTCTGTGTGTGCAACTCTGACATACTGCTATGTCTTTCCAACCTCAGTGAACTCCATGAACTCCACCGTGTAATTTTTGCTTCCTCTTGGACCTCTAACTACATTTTTTTCTGGCCCTGAGTTTATGTGGTTTTTTGTCCACCTGACTGCCACATCTAGTGTAAGTTTCTTTTACCAGAAAAAGGTATTTTAAGTTAATTGCTAGTACTTTTTCTGAGGAATAAAAATCATAGTTTTGAAGTGCAGGAGCCACAATACCTAACTGGTGAAAAATAACTGACATTTTCAAAAACACTAGGGTTTAGCTATACAAACTCTAAAAAATTTTGAAGCAATCTGATTTTCAGAGACAGTGGAATTAGCTGCCAGTTGCATGCCCAAACCCATCAGTTGCTCCTGAGCATTTGAAAGTCTCTGTAAAGTGAAATATTTTATATATGCACCAGTCATTATGTAGTACAATAATAAGAGCCTTAATAAGGTTTGTAACATCTCCCAGCATATTTCACACCTCCAAATAAAAGGAAAGTTGTTACTCTTACTTCTCATCTGCGCCATGCTGCATCCCATGTAGGCTATGGTGTGCCACTGCTCAAAATAAAAATCAACCCCAAAAGCAAAATAAGCTAGAAAATAAGAGAATGTCAGGTCTTTCTCATTCCTGTCAGGAGGATCACATTCCTCTGAGTCTCTTGGTGTTTTGATAATCATGTTACTTGCCAGGTGACTTGAGCTGCTACTGAACTGTAAGAGAACGTGAAAAGTGCTTTGCCCTATCCATATAAGGAAGAAAAGAATCACCACATCATAAATCACTATACACACGCTCAAAGCTATGGTTTCCAAATCCCACAAATGGATTAAGATGCTTGTCTGGCCTCAGTTTACCAACTCCAAAGGCTGTCCAGGTAGATAGCTAGGGTGAGATCATAAAAACAGCTGAGCCTCCAATAGAATCAGTTGAACTTTATACCCTAATACCATGCCCCAACATCTTCATTAACCTTGCCCAAACCTGACCTGAATGTCCCCTACTTGGATCTGAGCTATTAGCACCACAAGAAAGGATTTTGAGAACAAGAGCGCTGAGAAAATGTCAAGGTGTGATGCCAGCAAAGGATGTGTCAGGGTGTGCACATCAGGATTCATTTGAAGCCGTAGGTTTCAGCCATGAGAAATGTTAAAAATCTGAAACAACACCCAAGACTGGACCTACATTTATTTTAGACAGAGAGGGGCAAACATTAGCCACAGAGCCTTCTCTGTGGGATTGATAAGAGGAAAACGCAAGGACAAGGAGACCCATGTCTTCACGGCCCCTTAGGTTGAGAGAGTGCAGCAGCTTTCCTTAGCCCTTTACAACTGCAATTCCCATTTTAAGCAAGAGCAGAGCCTTAAAACGCACCTACTGAACATACCACATACAGAGTCACTGTCTTAACCAGAGCTGATGGGACGGCTGAAGGTCCCTATGTGGCAAAGAAATACTTTAGTGGCCCTTAGATGCCTCTGTCTCTCAGTTGTTTCTTTCCCTCCCCTCTGCCCAGGATAAGACTGCTGAGTGGTGCCATGGATGATTGATCTGATTGTTGGTGCAGGGGCCTGATCCTACCACGGAGAAAAAGCAACCTCTCTCCCCGAGTTCAGGCCGGTGAGCTGCGAGTGTCCCTCCGCCCGTGGAAGCACTCTACCATCCACCCCTCCCCCCACCCCTCTAACTCTCTTCCGCAATCGAGCAATTGGGCCAGCCCAGCCATCTCTTCGTCTTGAGCACTTAACAGTTAAAGGGGAGACGTCCTGGCCAACTTAACATAATAATGGGAAAATTTTTTTTTTAAAAAAATCCCCCAACCCCCAACATTATCTACCTCAAATTTTTCCCATGTTAACATACTACATCAAATTAGAACCTTTAAATTATATACATACATGCAGTTACAGACACAGTATCATAGATAGTTCACCTTAGGACAAGGTCTCCTTGGGGTATGCATCGGGTTTCTCCATCCTTTTGCATCACTCACCAGGTACAACCTGGTCCTTGAGCAAAAACCATCCCACGGACAGGATTGTCTTTGCTGGAGGCGGAGTTCACGCAAACTGTATTCCCTAGCATACCTCTCATGTGTACCACTGGAACCTTATCTCCATCTGGTGTTCCCAAGAGCTCAGATTGGGTAGGGCCTGCTCGGTTAGTGGAACCTCAGTTATTCACTAACCATGTGGCTTTTGGTAGATTACTCTTCCAGTTCTTGAAAGTCCCCCCACCAAGTGCCTTCAAGGTGGTTTTAAGCAGGCCATTGCACCGTTCAACCTTCCCAGCCACTGGTGCATGGTAGGGGATATGGTACACTCACTCACCCTAGCCCAGCTGTTTATGAGGCTGTTCTTGAAATTAGTTCCGTTGTCTGACTCAGCTCTCTCAGGGGTACTATGCTTCCAAAGGACCTATTTTTCAAGGCCCAGGATGGTGTTTCGAGCAGTGGCGTGGGGCACAGGGTAGGTCTCCAACCATCCGGTGGTGGCTTCCACCATGGTCAGTAGGTACCGTTTGCCTTGGCGGGTTTGAGGCAGTGTGATATAGTCAATCTGCCAGGCCTCCTCAAACTTGTACTTGGACCATCGCCCCCCGTACCAGTGAAGCCCGCTTGGCTTGCTTGATGGTAGCACACGTATCACAGTCATGGATAACTTGAGAGATACTGTCCATGGTTAGATCCACCCCTCAGTCTCGTGCCCACTTATACGTGGCATCTCTGCCCTGATGACCTGAGGTATCATGGACCCATTGAGCCAGGAACAATTCTCCCTTGTGTTGCCAATCCAAGTCTATTTTTGACACCTCTATCTTTGAGACCTGATCAACCTGCTCATTGTGTCGGTGCTCCTCATTAGCCCGACTCTTGGAGACATGGCATCCACATGATGAACTTTCACAGGTAGCTTCTCTACCCGAGTGGCAATGTCTTTCTACTCCTCAGCAGCCTAGATTGGTTTTCCCCTACGTTGCCAGTTTGCTTTTTTCCACCTTTCCAGCTAACCCCACAGGGCATTGACCATCCATGAGTCAGTATAAACGTAGAGCTTTGGCCACTTCTCTCTTTCAGCAACGTCCAGGGCCAGCTGAACAGCTTTGAGTTCAACAAGTTGACTTGATCCACCTTCTCCTTCAGTAGCTTGTGCAACCTGTTGTGTGGGGCTCCATACAGCTGCTTTTTACTTCCGGTTCATCCCCATGATGCGGCAGGAGCCGTTGGTGAAAAGAGCGTAGCATGTTTCATCTGCTGGCTGGTTATACAGTGGGGCTTCCTCAGCGCGGTTCACTTATTCTTGCTCTTCGTCATCGGTGAGACCAAAGTTTTCACCTTCTGGTCAGTTCGTAATTATCTCTAAAATCGCAGGGTGATTTGAGTTTCCAATACGGGCGTGTTGTGTGATGAGGGCAATCCACTTGCTCCATGTGGCGTCGGTGGCGTGGTGGGTAGAGGGAACCTTTCCTTTGAACACCCACCCCAGCACTGGTAGTCGGGGTGCCAGGAGGAGTTGCGCTTCCGTCCCAATCACCTCTGAGGCAGCTTGGACTCCTTCATAGGCAGCCAAGATCTCCTTCTCTGTGGGAGTGTAATTAGCTTCAGACCCTCTGTAGCTTCGGCTCCAGAATCCCAGAGGTTGGTCTCGAGTCTCCCCAGGCACCTTCTGCTAAAGGCTCCAGGACAGGTTATGGTTCGTGGCTGCAGTGTAAAGCACATTCTTCACCTCTGGTCCCATCCTGACTGGGCCAAGGGCTACTGCATGAGCGATCTCCTGCTTGATCTGGGCAAAGGCTTGCTGCTGCTCAGCACCCCAGTGGAAATCATTCTTCTTACGGGTGACCAGGTAGAGAGGGCTCACAATCTGGCTGTACTCAGGAGTGTGCATTCTCCAAAAGCCTATGGCACCTAGGAAAGCTTGTGTTTCCTTCTTGCTGGTTGGTGGAGACATTGCAGTGATCTTATTGATGACCTCAGAGGGGATATGGCGCCGTCCATCTTGCCACTTTACTTCCAGGAACTGGATCTCTCGGGCAGATTCTTTGACTTTGCTCTTTTTAATGGCAAAGTCAGCTTTCAGCAGAATGTGGATGATCTTTTCTCCTTTCTCAAATACTTCCACTGCCGTGTTCTCCCACACAATGATGTCATCGATGTATTGAAGGTGTTCTGGAGCTTCACCCTTTTCCAGTGCAGCCTGGATCAGTCCATGGCAGATGGTGGGGCGGTGTTTCCACCCCTGGGGCAGACGATTCCAGGTGTACTGCACGCCCTTCCATGTAAAGGCAAACGGAGGCCTGCACTCTGTTGCCAGAAGAATGGAGAAAAATGCATTGGCAATGTCAATGGTGGCATACCACCTTGCTGCCTTGGACTCCAACTTGTGCTGGAGCTCCAGCATGTTCGGCACGGCAGTGCTCAGTGGTGAAGTCCAGCACGATAGTCCACAGTCAATCTCCATTCTCCATCAGACTTGTGCACAGGCCAGATGGGGCTGTTGAAGGGTGAGTGGGTTTTGCTGACCACCCCTTGGCTCTCCAGCTCATGGATTATCTTGTGGATGGGGATCACGGCATCTTGATTCGTCCAGTACTGCCGGCGGTGAACTGTTGAGGTGGCAATTGGCACTCGTTGCTCTTCCACCTTCAGGAGTCCCACTGCAGATGAGTTTTCTGACAGTCCAGGCAAGGTGTTTAACTGCTTAATGCCTTCTACCGCTACAGCAGCTATTCCAAGAGCCCACCTGAATCCCTTTGGGTCTTTGTAATAGGCACTCCTGAGAAAGTCTATGCCTAGAATAGATGGAGCCTCTGGGCCAGTTACAACTGGATGTTTCTGCCACCCCTCCCCTGTCAGGCTCACCTCAGCTTCCAGCAAAGACAATTCCTGCGATCCCCCCGTCACCCCAACAATGGAAACACACTCTTCCTCCACATGTTCTGATGGTATTAGGCTGCACTGTGAACCAGTATCAACTAATACCCTATATTCTTGTGGTTCTGGTGTGCCAGGTCATTGGATCCACACCATCTAATAGACTCTGTTATCTCGTGCCTCTCCCTGGCTAGAGGCAGGGCCCCTCTAACCCTGGCTATTATTCCTTTCCTGGACATACATAGTGGAGGTTCCTTCAAGTGGGTCTGACAGATCATCCTCCCTTCTGTAATGCCCAGCACCTTGGTCATGGGAGGTTGAGGCTACCTTCACTTTAGTGTAGCTCCCTCAGTTAACATTTCCCTCCCTGAGTTGATGCACCCGTGCTGCCAAGACAGAAGTGGGTTTCCCATCCCATTTTCCCATGTCTTCCCCACAGTCATGCAGAAAAAACATAGGTCAGCTCGTGGGGTGTACCCTCTTTCACTAGCTGAGGGGCGTTGGGCTGTAACCTTGGGGTATGAGGCTCACACTGGTGCTGCCTTGATCTTCCTCATCTCCTCCCTCATCTCACTTATGTCACCTCTCATCCCCCTCACCTCCTTCATCTCCTCCCTTATCTCCCTCACCTCCTTCATCTCCTCCCTTATCCCTGCCTGTATGCAATCTTTGACCACAGAAGAAACCTGGACCTGCACTACGCCATTCATCATACTGTGAAAATCCCTAAGCTTGTTAGCAACAGAGCTCACTGTTTGTCAGTGCTCATCAGCATTAATCATTGCAATGAAGGTGGTATATTGAGATGGCCCTCAGTTTGCCAGATTCCACAGCATGTGCCCTGTGCACCTGACCTTGTCAGGGTCATTGTCATGCTGTCCATCCCTCCCAAAAAGTACCTCCAGTACTGCCACCTCTCTCAGCTGTTGGATCCCTTCCTCAAGGGTCTTCCAATGCATTCTATCGTGGTGCTCCTGCATTCTTTGTCTGTTGACAGACCTCTGTCTTACACTCATTAAAAGCCGCTCCCAGAGGGGAAGTGGGCCTGACTCCCTTACGAATATCCAGTTCACACCTGAGTCCTGGAACAAGGATCCCAAATTTCTTGCCTCTGTACCATCCAAGTGCACACCTGTATCCATGAGGTCCCAGACCCGAAGTAACCAAGTTGTCAGAGCCTCCCGGCCCCGTTGTGCAATATCTTTCTGCAGATTGCAGAGATTTTCATAAGACAGGGACTCAGTGATGATTTCAACCTCAGGCTCCCCTGCTGGTTTTGAGGGCCCTCTTCTCTGGTCCTCTTTGTCTAGGTGCCTTGTTTTCATTTTAGACTTCCTAGTTTCTACAGGGGGGACTGCTGCTGACTGTGAGTGCCCTTGCAATTCAGCTGGAACCTGAGCAGATGTAACACCTATGGGTTCCACTACAGCATCACTGGATTCTCCCCCTTTATGGTAGGGTTTCTCACCAGCTGGGGAGAGGTACTCCTTCATCATCTGGCCTATCTCCTTCACTAGAACCCCCATCTACTCCGGGTGGTTCTTCTCTGATGTGGGCTGTGGGGCAGGGTCAGGCTCTGGGGCAGGGTCAATGTCTGCAGCATCATCCCTATTTCCTGGAGTAGGTATCAGGGTTGTTATCCAGCTCAATCCCCCCTTATCTCTTAATGTTAAATAGGACAAGCCTATCAGTAACACCAGCCACTGTATGATATCATCAGCATTCAGAGGAAATCTGAACCCTTCAAAAACTGGTGGGGTAGACCCAAAACTCTGGGTGAAGGGTTGGGAGAAAATTTCGCCTGGTGTTATTCCCTCACAGTAGGTGCCATTATTAAAGTAACCCCAAAAACATGCAGTTAGCGTGTGTTATCCTCGAGTCCATGTACCTGCCTTCCAAAGGAAGTTAAAAATCCATTAATTCCTCACCTAATCAACCCATAAAGTAAGTTCAATAACAGTCACAGTAGCCTTTGTTATAGGGCCCATGTTTATGTAAGGGTTTGCAAATGGGAGATACATGTGTGAACATGTGCAGCCCAAACCAGATTAAACTGGACCACACGTTGCTGGACCACATGTTGCTGGCACACAAAAAGACAACCTCAGGCAACTGAAGAACTGTTATTCCTTAACCTCGAGCCCCACGTTCCGGCACCAAGATCTGTCCTGGTTTAAAGGGACAGTATTGCCAGGAAAAGGAAAAGGTGAGAGGTTTTTTCAAAAAAAATGGATAGTGAAATTTTCCTCCCTCCCAGTTTGCTATAATTTGGAAATTCGGGAACTCTCAGGCAAAAGGTATGGGTTTGGAATAACAATTCTTTACTGATATATCTAGAAGACAAACAAAAACAGCATCAGCAATGAGGAAAAAAAAACCAGTGACAGAACAGAACGAAACTCAGTCTCAGTCCCTTTGTCCAGTCCCAGATGCCTCCTCATCCACACAGTCCTAATGGAGCAGGGCAGGCAACCTCTCAGTCGCAACTGCTGCAGGAGCAGGGGAGCAGCAGCGCCGTCCCAGGTGGGAGAAAGGTGAGGGAAGATCTTGCTCACTGTGGGCGTCCCAGTTCTCAGTGCTGTTCTCAGAAGCAGGAAGCTTTAGCAGTCGAAGTGTAGGGGCCTGATCCCACCACGGAGAAAAAACAACCTCTCTCCCCGAGTTCAGGCCGGTGAGCTGCGAGTGTCCCTCCACCCGCGGAAGGACAAAGCAGCACTCTACCATCCACTCCCCCCACCCCTCAAACCCCCTTCCGCAACTGAGCAATTGGGCCAGCCCGGTCATCTCTTCGTCTTGAGCACTTAACAGCTAAAGGGGAGACGTCCTGGCCAGTTTAACATAATTATGGGAAATTTTTTTTTAAAAAAATCTCCCAACCCCCAATAAGGGGTTAAATCTTATGGTACTTCTGTGGCAGCTGAGTTGAGCATTATCAGTCCAGCCCAATAACCGCTGGATAGCTAGCTGGATATAATCTCTGTATTTGTCCAGACATCTGCAGTCAGAGAGGGAGCAATGTATGGTACAGTTTAAATGCTGGATTTTTATACTTTTTTGCCTAAACTCTTTTGTGCAAGTAAGTTATGGTGTATCTGAAAAGGAAGGGAGAGTATGTGCACGTATTCTTTACTATGACTCATACCATGTCAAACTCACCAAAATCTTTTCCTAGGGGATTCCACACAGAGTTATAGCATCCTTTAGGTTGGAAACAACCTCTAAGGTCACCAAGTCCAATCATTAACCCATCACTGCTAGGTCCATCACTAAACTATGTCCCTAAGTGCCACAAGGAATCACATATGCTTGCATGAGGCCACAGACTAGGAAGGTTATAGATAAATATGGAGCAGTGTTTTCAAAATAGTCTTTCGTATTTCTAATAAGAGAATATGGTAGTAGATGGCTCCACCCGCATCAGTTTTCTGCCATGGTGAAACGACAAATGAGAAGATCAATACTGAATATTTAAAGTAAGTTGTATAGCTTATGTGGACTGTCTGCAAGGTTATATGATTCAAGATTATGATTCAAAAGGAAAAAAAGAAAGTTGGTTTGTGCCCCAAACCAACAGTTCTTTTTAGAAAAAAGTACAAAAGTACTTTTGTACCCCCAATAGTAAGGGGTAGCAAACCTCTTGTAAGGTTTACTTACTGTTTTCCCTAGGGTGATAAGTCTTGAGCAAGCTCTTGGTTGCTGTACTGTATGGCAGTGTAGAGCAGATTTGTTTTCTCATTAGTCTTTGGTATTCCCTCTCATTTGTGCAGCTGCATGAGAACTTCTGAGTGAAATGTCCAGACCTCGTACATCATAGGATTGCTGGTTTAAGGAGGGATACACCAAGTGCTAGGAAACTGGGGAAAGGAGATAAATTGAAAATCAGCCAGTGAGAAACAGAGAAAGCATTTTTACTGCACTGTTTACAATTTGTACTTTCTCAGATCCTTAAAATCCACTATTTTGCCTACATGCCTGTAAGACATTATAGTTCACCATGCATGCAGTTTTTAATGTACAGTAATTTCACGAATACAAGCCGCACCAATTTGACCAAAATTTTGGTGGAAACCCGGAAGTGCGGCTAATATTCCGGGGCGGCTAATCTATTAACAAAATTCTAAAAGCTGCCAACACGGAAGTGAGAGCCCGCGGCAGCCCCAAGCCAAGCTGGAGCCCGGCCGGCCCCGGCAGAGGTGGGAAAGCCTGGCAGAGGCGGGGCCAGCAGTGTGGGGGCGGGCGGCAGAGCCTGAGCCAGCAGGGCGGGGCAGGGAGGGCGGCAGAGCCTGAGCCAGCAGGGCGGGGCAGGGAGGGCGGCAGAGCCTGAGCCAGCATGGCGGGGGAGCCCGGGAGAACTGGGGCTAGCAGTGCAGGGGAGCATGGCAGAAGCAGGAAGGCCGGCGGGTGGGGCTGCCTGGCAGCGGGGGAAGCCCAGCAGAATCGGGGCCAGCAGCGTGGGGGAGCCCGGCGGTGCGGGGGTCTGCAGTGCCGGCCAGGGCGAGGAAACGCGGCGGCGGTGCAGACGGGAGGGGGCGGCCGGCGAGCCTGGTGGCGGCGGCGGCAGCCCTGCCGGCGGGGCGAGCGAAAGCGGCGCTCGCGAAAGCGCCGCTCGGCGAGCGAAAGCGCCGCCGCTCGCCGCGAAAGCGCCGCCGCGAAAGCGCCGCCGCTCGCCGCGAAAGCGTCGCCGCGAAAGCGCCGCCGCTCGCCGCGAAAGCGCCGCCGCTCGCTGCGAAAGCGTCGCCGTGAAAGCGCCGCCGCTCGCCGCGAAAGCGCCGCCGCTCGTCGCGAAAGCGCCGCGGGGCGGGGCGGGCGCGGCGCTCGCGAGGCGCGGCGCAGGGCGAGCGAAAGTGGCAGCGGGGCGAGCGAAAGCGGCAGCGGGGCGGGCGGCGAGCCCGGCGGCGGCAGCCCTGCCAGCCGGGCGAGCGAACGCGGCAGCGGGGCGGTGCTGACGGGAGAGGGGGGCCAGCGAGCCCGGCGGCGGCGGCAGCACCACCCGGCCTGCCCCGCCGAGCTGTGGCGCTGAGCTGGGCCACCCGGCCCCGTTGGCAACCATGAGCGGGCCGAGCCTTCCTGGCCCCGCCCCGAGCCAGTAAACCCCGCTATGCCGCGATCCTGTTACTAATTGGCCAATTTGTGAAAGCTGCGCACGGATTCTCGCGACGAACGAAAGTGCGGCTAATATTCGGGGTGCGGCTTATCTATTGACAAAGACAGCAACATTGTCGAGGCACCGGGGGTGCGGCTTATAATCCGTGCGGCTTGTATTCGTGAAACTACTGTAAGGGCTTCCTCAATCAAATGTGCGCTGAAATTCAGGTTTAAAATTGCCCATAAATTCCAGCAAAATGGAAGATTTAATAAAAGGTTCTGCAAATTACTAAACCTCAATAGTGAATTTGCAGCCTGCCTCTTTTTTACTGCTTTTTTTTTTTTTCTGTATGATAGTATTTTATAGGCTGAAGGTACATTAAAGGCTTAATCTAAGAGTGAGCTATCATAAAAAGGAGGATGTATCTCTGTGTCCTGAGCCCACTTGTTGAGTCTGGAAAACTAGTGTACAAAACAGCCAGGGAATTGCAGCAGGGGCAGTTCAAAATATTCAGGGGTACATACATTGGGGAATAAATAACATTTATAAACCTATCTCCTTTTCTCTTTCTTTTCCCACCAAGGAATGCTGTTGTTTTGTATTGCCAGACCAGGTGTGGCTATGGAAGGATTGTGTGCCCATGGCATTCCAGATACCCCATTAGCCCTTTGGAGATCATCTGCATCCATCATGAGGCACCTGTTTCTACAGATATACTTTCTTTCTCACACTTTTAAAATTACTTTTAATTTTAGAATAAGTCCAAGCCTAAATGACTTCAAAATGCATTTAGAAAACTTAATTTTCCCCTGACACATTTTCCAAAGAGGAATTACTACATTATTTATTATGTACGTGTAAAAACATTTGACATGGCTTCTGTAAAGCTGTTTTATTTTGTGACAGTTTGCTTTTGTCTGTCTTACAGTAGCCTTCTTGTCATGGTTTTGATAACTACACAGTTGCCTTTGTTTTCATTATGCCTTCTCATTGTATTAGTTATTTTCTGCTATTCTTTACCTGGCTTTTTTGCTGTTAAGAAGCTCCTCTGTGATTTTCAGTTTGACAGCATTACCATAAAATTGCATATTTGTTTTGTTACTGTATTGTTTAGTAAATATGGAGTTCTAGACAATTTGTAACACTGTAATTTCCAGCCTGTAAGACATACACAGTGCAAGAAGTCATATGAGAAAGAAGGTTATATTTACAATACTTCTGAAAATAAACCTGGGACAGAGTTCACATCAATCTAAATGTGACAGCACTTAATAATTGGACCACAAAACATACAGTAATTTCACGAATACAAGCCGCAGCAATTAGACAAAAATTTTGGTGGAAACCCGGAAGTGTGGCTAATAGTCGGGGGCGGCTAATTTATGAACAAAAATGTGATATCTGCCCTTACCTAGTATCATGCCAGTCCAGTCCCGAGCCGAAACAGTTTGAAATCCATGGTTTCCCGTTGTTCCGATGATGAACCAATCAGAGAACAGCTTATTGCCTGCCTGTGGATGACGGCTTTACTGAGGGGCGGGGGTTGTTATTGGGGTGAGTTACCTCGGCGAGTTACCTCGGCAGTTCAATAAAAGTGTGTGATATTTCTCTGTACTTTTTAAAGTGTTTTAAGTCTTGTGTGGCTGCGGGGCTGGCTGGGCTCGCAGGGAGAGGGGTAGAGCAGGCGCTTGCCCCGCAGGGAGAGGGGTTGAGCGGGCGCTCAGCTTGCAGGGAGAGGGGTAGAGCGGCCACTCGGCTCGCAGGGAGAGGGGTGGGGGGCGCCGCTCAGCTCGCAGGGAGAGGGGTAGAGCAGCCACTCTCCCCACAGGGAGAGGGGTGGGGGGGGGACGCTCAGCTTGCAGGGAGAGGAGTAGAGTGGGTGCTCGCCCTGCAGGGAGAGGTGTAGAGCGGGCACTCGCCCCGCAGGGAGTGGGGTAGAGCGGCCACTCAGCTTGCAGGGAGAGGGGTAGAGCAGCCGCTCACCCCACAGGGAGAGGGGTGGGGGGGCCCGCTCAGCTTGCAGGGAAAGGGGTTAGAGCGGCTGCTCGCCCTGCAGGGAGAGGGGTAGAGCGGGCGCTCGCCCCACAGGGAGAGGGGTAGAGCAGGCGCTCGCCCCACAGGGAGAGGGGTAGAGCGGGCGCTCGCCCCGCAGGGAGAGGGCTGGGGGGGCCACTCGCCTGCGGGGCTGAGCGGGGTGGCTGTGCCAGCACGGAGATGTGGATCTACTCGGAGCTCAGCTGCCTGCCCGCGTGGCTGAGTGGCTGTTTAAAGGCAACACAGATCCATTGGGAATGTTCACAAAGTGACCACACTATTGTTCATGTCTTTTTCAGTTTGTAAATAAAGGGTGCTGCCGCAGCTATTGTCTGTGTCTTTTTTCACTTGGAAACAATGTTTCCGAGGTCGGCAGTAAGCCAGTAAGCCCCGGCGATCCCGCGATTGTGTTACTAAATGACGACTTTGTGAAAGTTCGCTGCGAACTAAAGTGCGGCTAATATTCCGGGTGCGGCTTATTTATTGACAAAGACATCAATGTTGCCAACACACCGGATATGCGACTTATACTCAGTGCGGCTTGTATTTGTGAAATTACTGTAATCACACAGAAATCATGAAATGTTTCGGATATTAACCATTTTTGTAGTCTTGCTGCTACCAGCTGAAATACTGGAAATAGTGGTGGGAATAGTGTAATTTTAATAAAAAAAAAATTCATAGGTGCATATCAGGAAAGAACAGTAGCTTCAGTTGCATTCAATTATGTTTATTGCTTTTCGGTTAATAAGTAATGATAAATCTGACAGTGGGAGATGCCAAGAGCAACTAGATTACCATCTCTTCAGGCCTGGTCCAGATATGGTTTTTGTAAAGACACAAAGGTATAAGCCCAAAAGAAGAAAGTCAGAGGGATAGTGTGGGTTTGAATTGTAAACACATCATCTGTTTCACAGATGCTTCCATACACATGGACTGACATTCCTCATTCCTGCACATGCAGAAAGTCCTAATGCCTTCACAGTGGGATTCATCACAAATCATCTTTGCTTTTGGACGTGAGGAAAGAGATTCAGACTGGTGTCACCAGGATAATGGTGGCAAAAGATCCCAGTAGAGGTTTTTTTCAGAACAGTGCCCAGTTTTTCTGATCAAAGAGATGAAGTACAGTAATTTCATGATTACAAGCCGCACTGACTATAAGCCGCATCTCCAGGTGTTGGCAAACATTTCATTCTTTGTCCATACACAAACTACACCCAATTATAAGCCACTCTGTCGTTCGCAGCGAGGACCTGTGTGCAACATAGTTGCCAAATAGTAACAGAATCGCAGGATGGTGGGGTTTACTGGCTCGGCTCGGGCCATGAGGGTTCGGGGTTGCTGATGGGGCCAGGTGGCCCAGCTCGGTGCTGCCGCTCGATGGGGCCAGTCGGGGCCCGCCGCCACTGCCGCTGGGCTCGCTCACCCCCGCCTGGCGCTGCACCATGGTGGCAGGAGGGCACAGAGCCCGCTGGCACCCGCAGCAGTGGTGGGAGGCGGGGATGGAGCCCACTGGCACCTATGGCAGCGGCAGCAGGAGGAGAAGGGAGCCGCCACCTCCCCCCCGGGCCGTAGGACCCGCAGGAGGAAGCCCCCTGCCTCCCCTCAGGCCACGGGGCCAGCAGGAGGGAGCCCCCTGCCTCCCCTGGGCTGTGCTGCCTGAAGGAGGAAGTTCCCCACCTCCCCCCACTCCCCGCGCTGCCAGCATGGAGCCTGGCTTCACCCGCTGCGAAACAGAGTAACCAATTTGTAACAATCACGCAGTCCTGGGTTTTCCCTGGTAGGTGCTCGACTCGACACCTCGGTTTGCACTTCCAGGGTTGGAAATGTCAGAAAATTATTCACATATTAGCCACTCCTGAGTGTAAGCCACGTTTCTAGGGTGGGAGCAAAATTTTAGTCAAAATGGTGTGGCTTGTAATTGTGAAATTACTGTACTTTCTTCCATGAGAAGAAGAATCATGAATGCTGGTTTGCTCATCCACAGTGGAGGATACTCAATTCAAATAGTCTGGGGCTTCTTATCAGGGGCTGCATGGTCCCTGCATGGTAGCCAGGTAGCCAGGATGGAGATGTCCAGGAGATGTTGCTTGAGCTCAAAATTTGAGATTCTCTGCTATTTCCATACTGGAATGTGTGAACTGCTTGTCCTTGGAGAGCCAAAGTGGACAGTTTTATGTTCCATCACAAATGAAAGAGACAACCAAATCAGACCAAGTGGGTGAGGTCAGAAGGGCCAACTTTTAGTTTTTAAAAGGAATACTAGTGTCATGGATAATTTTTATCTGCCACCTCATCACATTCTTTCTGTTTGTCATCCTCAAGTCTGCACAAAGACTATAAAACTGTGTATCATGTTCTGACACTAGCTACTCACTTGCACTCGATAAACAAGTGCAGAAGGTGATGAAGATAAATTTTATAAAAAGTTTATCTTTTAAATTTTTAAGGAGGCAATGCCTAACTTCCAGGTTTTCTCAAAAAAAACCCCTGAGTAGTTCTAGTCATTTAGGCATCTTAAATTAGTCTCTCTTTTTTTTTTTTTTTTTTTAATTTCATTCATTTAAACTGAGGTGCTTTGCTTCAGAGAGAAGAACAAAGAGAGAGATACAAATCTTACTGAGTCTCTATCATATAGTGGAGTGCATAAATGTTGGGAGCTGCAAAATTGTGTAAAGGGACTTGACTATACAAATACATTAAACATCTCTTAAAATCTTCTGAAATTATATTATATTGGCCACGCAATTAAAGGTAAAAAAGGATCCTCTTGTTTGAGTGCCCATGGTTTATTCTATTTGCAAAAAAACATGTTTCTCAAAAAGAGAGAATAGAAAAAGATCATTATACAAGCCAAAATCAAGGTAACAATGCTGGACTTCTAGATGTCTCATGAGATGTATTCCAGGGACATTTGACATTTGTCTTCTAACCTTACCCCAGCTTTCACACAGTTGTCTGTTTCCCCTGAGCCAGACAGATCTAAGCTGTCAGTTAAAAGATAACCTGAGTTTACTTAGATGTCATGTAATGCTGTTATCCATGTGGAAATACATCAGATGTCCTAGTTTGCTCTAAAGGCTATGGCACTCAGTAAAATTCTTCTTCCACTGGAAGCCTAGGCTTGACAAATGCCTGAGGATTAGACATAGTCAGCCATCTCTTTGTGATGCAAAATGACATAATCTCTGACTTTTTCAAGTAGTATTATACTTTTATTTTCTCCAAATAAAAACCAAATTCCAAGTTTGCAAACAGTTTAGGCTATATAAATCCGTTATTGAATAAAGATGCCTTGCTAAATCCCAGTAACTGAAGAAATGCAATAGCTGAAACACTTGCTTAAAATTTTTAATAAATTCAAGAATGTCTAAAAGCCAATACTTTGTACCACATTGCTGCAGCGCTAGGTAATTGGTATCTTAGACCATCCTCTCTAAAGTCATCCTGACTATACACTGAAAGCACCAAACATAGGCTGATATTTCATTGTAATAGGTGAGAACTTTGTGTTATTTAAACTGGAGTAAGGCATCCTTATATTAACAATTTTTATTGTAAATAGGGCCAAAAATCCATTAAAATTCATGTTTCCTTAAACCCAAAATCCAAAACATATGGGAAAAACTGTCTCTAGGTATTGAAAGTTGTTGCCTTTGTCACATTGTGTATCTAAATTCCCAAGAATGATTGATTTAATGAGGTTTGCACATTAAAAATCTTTTTCTTCGTAACAACAGAGGAAATAACAAGAAAGATTAATGCTCTCTGCATGGTGCCATGGAATTAAAAAGTATTTCGAATGTCTTCACTCCAGGAACACTTTGCCTGTACTTAACAAAGATTTTCTCAATGTAAATAATTTATTAGTCATGGCTGATGATGTTGGTGTACTATAACCTAGATACTTGGAATATGCCTGTGTTAAGACAAACCGGGCACTTCAGAAGGCTTTGAACAAGTGTTCATTTTTCTGGTTGATATAATGAATTCCATGTCAGAAACACATGGGGCTACCCAAAGGTATGCCATTCAGTCTTGACATATTTTTCCATTGCAGTAGTGATATCTGACACAAAGTAGAGTAATGTGCTCAGACTATACTGACTTAGAGAGTTTACCTCAAAGGTTGAACATGTATCTCTTTCTTTAGGGGAAGAACTTGAATCATGGAGGTAATACGAAAGACTCAGAACAGCATACTAGCTGGTTTAGCTTTACACCTTCCTCAAGAAATGTATGGCTGCTATCACATTCATTCTCCCTGGAAAAACAAAAATATTAATTCAGTATTTCTTTCAAGGAAAGTGGATCATATAGAAATAAGCCTTAAATGCCTGTATATTGGAAAAATCATAGCTCTACTTAGAAGTCAGGGTATGAATGTATTTGCAATGTGAATAATAAAATAAATACTGAATCACATAAGCATAGAAAACTTCAGGTTGCAAAAAATCTCTGCAGTTCATAAGATCCAATCTTGCACTGAAAGTAGGGCCACATCAAGTTAATGTATCTATCCGATGATCTTCCAGCACTCTGGGTAAAATATCCAGTGTTTGAATATTTTCACTGTGAAGAACATTTTTAATATGCAGGCAGAATTCTACTTCTGGAAACTTACTCATGTTGCATCATGTCTTGGCATCATGCATCCTTGTGAAGTGAGGATAACTCACTCTCCATCAGCACCTTTGAGGCCTTGGAAGGCTGTGATTAGAACTCCCCAGGCCACCTTCTCTTTCAAGTGAACAAATCCAGTTCCTCACATGTGTCTTCATAAATCAACTTTCAATGATTTCATCATTGTACTGGTTTTTGCTGGGTCTTCTGGTCTTACTTTGTCAGACCAAAGAGACTGAGACTGCTTTCAAAGTTCAGCCTAAGAAATGCCAAGTTGAGTGAGATATTCACATCCCTAATCTTCTGTCCAGTTAAGGACCCAAGAAGACAGTTAGACTTCACTTCAAAGTTGCACTTGTGCTCAGCCTGCTACCTACCCTATCAGTCCTTTGCATTTTTGACAGAGAGAAGAAGCATTGATACCACACATGATGTCACCTTGGCCTTGGTGTTACAGTCTCCCAAGGTCTATTATAGGGTTTTTTCTTGCTCCTGAAGACCCAAACAACAGGTCAAGAGGAACCACCCTACCATCATAAATTCAGTCCATGTTTTATCCATGGAAAAGAAAAACATAACTCTCCCAAGGACTTCATGCACAATTACAGTAAGAATGCAAGACAGAGAATAAATACAGCCTTGATAAAAGACAGAGAGGATGGATGGAAATATAGACTAGAGCTCAATAAATGGGCAAAATGAAATGTCAGAGGAAGATTTCAAGCTAAATATTATTGAGAAGTGAAATATCAAAAAATCACCTTAAAAATTAAAGATTTTCAACAATATAGTTCTTCAGATAATACATGAAAATTGGGTGCACTCTGCCATCTGCTATAATTACTAAAACTCATTCAATATTTCTTGTTTAGCAATATGGCATGAGTTCCACTAAGGCACTTTCCCATTTTCCTTCATATTCTACAAATACATAGTAGCAGACAGTGCTTGCCATGACAAGAAAGATAGGAGAAGTAATGGAAAAGAATCACAGAGAGAGCCAAGTGATTAAGTTTTTTAAATAACTGAAGTGATTTTGAATTCTTTAACAATTAATAACATTATCCTTAGTGACTGGCACGGGGACAAATGGGAAGCCTGTTTTAGATAGATATTTAACAAATATATTTTGAGTCATCATCCAGAGCCTTCAACAAAGACCATGCACCATGAAACATACAGTAATTTCACGATTATAAGCCGCACCATTTTGACTAAAATTTAGGTCCGAACCCAAAGTGCGGCTTATAATCAGGTGCGGCTTATATATGGACAAAGAACGAAAAGTTGCTGTTTTAGTTTGGAGGACAGGTGTCTGCTGAGAAAGGCAGGAGTTTCTCTTTGAAATGGAGAATGCAAACCCCCTCTCTACAAATTATTATAATTTTGAAATCAAGGGGCTTTCAGGCAAAAATATGGGAATTAGGAATAACAGTTCTTTTCTAGGGAAATTAAAATAGAAATACAGTACTACAAAGAAACAAACTCCAAACCCTGACACAGTCAGAGTACAACCTGACACCGTCAGGCAGGGTGTTGGTAGCAGTCCCATTAAATGGTGATTGCAGTCCCCTTGCAGTGACAGATGTGGCTCAGTTGGAGCAGTGCTCCTGCAGAAGGTGCAGTTTCCCTCTGGAGGTCCAGTGGTGATGTGGAGAAATCCGGTTTTCCTCTGGAGTCCAGTGGAGAAAGGGGCTCCCTTATTGTCCCCAAACCTCTGTTTTATCTTGGTAAGAAATGTTGGGCTCTTCCCCCTGGCTGGAGCAACTTTCAATGGGATGCAGTAATTTTATCAGTTCCACAGTGGGACTCAATGGGCCATTAGCAGACAATGACTGGCTGGAGGAAGGATGGGTTGTGAAAAGATAAAGAACAATGCCTTGCCTGGTTTCAATGGATGGCCCATTAGCAAATTATCTGCCATTGAGATAAGGATCACTGTCCCCACCCTCAACAGATGGTGATAGAACAGATACCTTTTATCACACTCTGTATTGTAACATGCGGCTTATAATCAGGTGCGGCTTATGTATGGACAAAAACCAAAAAGTTGCTGAAACCCAGAAGTGCGGCTTATAATCAGTGCGGCTTATAATCGTGAAATTACTGTACTTGCCATAGGACAGGGCTTTAGCATTACCACCATGTCCTTGAGATCTTTTCTTAATTCCATTTCAGACAGATTTCTTTAAACAAAGAAGACACTTAAAAAGTTCAGCTGCTTTCAGAATGATAGGATGTACAGACACCTGCTTTCCCATGTATTTTGTTATTTCTCACTACAAAAAATCCTTAAAATAATGGTTGCTGTTTCCAGGATCTCCATTAAAGTAGATAAAACATAATGTTCTTATAATTAAAAACGCTTTAAAGAATGCAATGAAAACAAGATACCAACCCATAATTTTGCACATTCAATTACAGTAATTTCACGACCATAAGGCGCACCGGACTATAAGGCGCACCCCCTGGGAGTTGGTAAATTTTGCAACTTTGCAGATCAGATAAGGCGCACCGGACTATAAGGCGCACTTTTTTTTTTTTTTTTTTTTTTTTTAGCGAGGCTCCACCCCCAGCTCCCCCCGCGCGGTTGCTGGCCAAGGCCCCGCCCCAACCCGGCAGCCATTGGCCCCCGGGCCTGCCTGTATCCGCCATTCCGTGTGGCATCCCCGGGGCCAGGGAACACCTGCCGCCGCTCCGTGCGGCATCCCTGGGGCCGGAAAATGCCCGCCGCCGCTCCGTGCGGCGTCCCTGGGGCTGGAAAATGCCTGCCGCTGCTCCGTGCGGCGTCCCCGGGGCTGGAAAATGCCCACCGCCGCTCCGTGTGGCGTCCCTGGGGCCGGAGAAAGCCCTCCGCCTCTCCGTGCGGTGTCCCCAGGGCCGGGGAACACCTGCTGCCGCTCCGTGCAGCGTCCCCAGGGCCCCGCTGCTCCGGAGTTCCCTGGTGCTCCGGGTGCCCCCATGTCGGCGGGCTTGCCCCGCGCCGCCACTGCCCTGCCGCCCATCCCTCGCTCGGCTCGCCGGCGCCAACTGCCCTGCCTCCCATCCCTCGCTCGGCTCAGCGCACTGCGGCCCCGTCGGCCCGTATCAGGCTGTGGCCCCGCTGCCGCCAGCACCACAGCCCGGCTGGTTGCGCCTGCCCCTATCAGCTGTGGCGCCGCTGCCCCCAGCACTGTGGTCCCGTCGGCCCCTATCGGGCTGTGGCCCCGCTGCCGCCAGCACCGCAGCCCCGCTGGTTGCGCCTGCCCCTATCAGCTGTGGCGCCGCTGCTCCCAACACTGTGGTCCCGTCGGCTCAGGCCGCTGCGCACAACAAAGTTACAAAGTAGTAACACCTCCCTGCCCGCGCTGCTCCCGGTACCTGGGGCACCCAGGGCCGCCCCCTGCCTTCCTGCCCTTGCTGCTCCCTGTGCCTCGGGCCGCCAGGGGCCGCCCCCTGCCTTCCAGCCCGCGCTGCTCCCGGTGCCTGGGGCCGCCGGGGGCCGCCCCCTGCCTTCCAGCCCGCACTGCTCCCTGTGCCAGGGGCAGCCCGGGGCCGCCCCCCGCCTTCCAGCCCGTGCTGCTCCCAGTGCCTGGGGCCACCGGAGGCCGCCCCCTGCCTTCCAGCCCGCGCTGCTCCCGGTGCCTGGGGCCGCCGGGGGCCGCCCCCTGCCTTCCAGCCCGCGCTGCTCCCGGTGCCTGGGGCCGCCGGGGGCCGCCCCCTGCCTTCCAGCCTGCGTTGCTCCCTGTGCCTAGGGCTGCCGGGGGCCATGCCTCGCCTTCCAGCCCGCACTGCTCCCTGTGCCTAGGGCAGCCCGGGGCCGCCCCCCGCCTTCCAGCCCGCGCTGCTCCCGGTGCCTGGGGCCGCCGGGGGCCACGCCCCGCCTTCCAGCCCACACTGCTCCCTATGCCTAGGGCAGCCCGGGGCCGCCCCCCGCCTTCCAGCCCGCGCTGCTCCCGGTGCCTGGGGCTGCCGGGGGCCGCCCCCTGCCTTCCAGCCCGCGCTGCTCCCCGTGCCAGGGACTGCCCGCGGCTGCCCCACCATGGCTACTCGGCACTCCCGCGGCGCCGCCCTCCCTCGCGGCTCTCACTTCCGGGGTGGAAAATTTTGCAACTTTGTAGATCAGATAAGGTGCACCGGACTATAAGGCGCACTTCCGGGTTTAGGGAAAAATTTTAGTCATAAGGGTGCGCCTTATAGTCGTGAAATTACTGTACTTTTAGCTGGTAAATGTTAATTATAAATATGTAAAAAAGGAAAAACGTTGAAGATTGTTGATCTCAACAAAGATAATAAGATGTTGTTCAGACATAAATGGGAAGAACCGATTTTTTTGTTGTCTTGTTTTCTGACCACTAGTGCAAAAACATCTAAAAGGCTAAAACTATAAACTATTTTGTTTGCAAAAATATCCAACCTTGTGGCTTTTCTGCCAGCTTTCTCACAAAACTCGTACAACATGAAAAACACTGGATCATCTGCCTTGTTTACCTGGGACCAGAAAGGGAAAAGAAAAAGAGGATCAGGAATTACTTGTGCATCTATCATTGCCCCTCGGTGTAAGTGAAATAAATGCAGTCTGGAGAGTGTGCTTGTCCAAAAAGGAGAGAAAATTTTAGGAGAAACAGAGAATGTGGAGGCAGGAGACTGGTAGCCCAGTGGAAGATGAGAGTGGGGAGGAGAGGGAAGGAGAATATAAGGATGGGAGAAGAGTGGGGACAAGATGGGAAGAAGACGGGTTGTTAGCTAAGATTACTATGCCAAATGGCATCACACAGGACAGATGTGGAGAAGGAGGTGGATTTGGTCTGTGGTCTCTGTTGCAGCGCACCAACAGAGCCAAAGATCACCATTCCAGAACTCTATTAACATGGTAAATCAGTGGATAATCCCAATCCAAATTTATTCTGCCATGGCCACAGAATAGATGGATTAGTTCCACAGATGGTCCTCTAATTTTCATTAAATCAAATACAAGCAGCTGACATCCATTCATTCACCCTGAGCAAACCATGAAAACTGTCTGAGACAGCCTGTGTACACACTGACTGCTCTGCTTTGGGAAACTTTTCAAATTACCATATTTGCTTTATCCCCCTTTACCAGCCTTGAAGAAGGGCTCAGTGGCAATAATCCAGAAAAAACAGCCTGGTACCCAAGTGCATGACTGGAGTGGGGTGGGTAGGAGGCAATAAAGAGCTCTAGAGCAGCCTAAGCTCAGGATCCTCATTTCTAACCACAGAAATGGGATGGGATTTTTTTGGTACCCACCTCAGCAGCAAGATGTTTGACAAACCCTATCTTGACAACAAATTTAAGGAGTGTGAGTTCTTTTCTCTCAGAGACACAAATCATAGTTTTGATGATACACCAAACAGTGAAGAATATCTGGGATCTGTTTCTTTAAAAATGCCCCCCAGTAGGCAGTAAGAATGGTTCCCTTTTGATTCCTAACACAGGTGAAAGGAAATTTTGCTCATGATTTATTAGAGATGATTTTTCAGAAGTGCTTTCTATCACTGAAATATTGTCTATTCTCTTGGACATCTTTAACCTCTCCTCCAACTGGAGGAACTCCCACTCCTATAAAGCACTCATGGTCTTCAAGCCGTATCATTAACCTCATTACAAAAAATGTATTATTTTTTAAATGTTCTATTATTTAGAAACACCTCAAAATATTCCACAGTTATTTTTAACCATTCATTCAGTTCCTATTCAACTGAGTTTCACAAAAGTTCTTAAGATGATTGGTAGAGTCCATTCTTTCTGGACACAGTTCCTCAGTACCTGTAAGCTCTTCTTCTTTTACTGGTACTTCAAGCCCTTGGAAAAACTAATGCATTCAGTCTTTTGTTGTTTGGGGGTTTTTTGGAGGGGGGGGATTTGGTTTTTTTGTGTTGTTTGTTTGTATATTTTTTTATTTATTTGTTTTGTGGCACAGGAGTTGGGTTGGGGTTTTTTTTTTAACATGTTAAGTAGGTCTTTTAGTAGTTCCCACAAAAAGCAGACTTTTAATTTTTACAAAAGCACACTTTTGGTAACTTCTTTTATGCCTATCATATCTGCAGTATCAGAGCACTTAATTGTGTACTTAGTAGTCTGACAAGTTCTTTTTTTTCTTTTTCTGTCTGCTTGTTTCACTTATTCCCATTTTTCTCACAGCGTTTTGTTCTATATAGGAGATAGGGAGATCCCTAAATATGGTAAATGGGCTCAGCAACATCAGACTATTTACAAATTTCTTTGTGTTTCTGTCTTCTCTTTGTCTTACCAATGTAAATCTGTTTCATATGCAATTTCAATTTCTATGTAGTAGGTTCTCAAGTGATGGTTCTTGTCTTGGGTTACAATACAGAGTGTGATAAAAGGTCTATTCTATCACCATCTGTTGAAGGTGGGGGGAGTGATCCTTATCTCCGTGGGAGATGTTCTGCTAATGGGCCATCCACTGAAACCAGGAGGGGCATTGTTCTTCATCTTTTCACAACCCATCGTTCCTCCAGGGAGGTAACTTCTGCTAATGGCCCGTTGAGTCCCACTGTGTGACTGATAAAATTACTTCATCCCATTGGAAGTTGCTCCAGCCAGGGGGAAGGGCCCAACATTTCTTACCAAGATAAAAACAGAGGTTTTGGGACACTAAGGTAGCTCCCTTCTCCACTGGACTCCAGAGGGAAGCTGGATTTCTCCACATCACCACTGGACCTCCGGAAGGAAACTGCATCTTCTACAGGACCGCTGCTTCAACTGAATCACATCTGTCACTACAAAAGGACTACAGCCACCATTTAATGGGACTGCTACCAACACCCTGCCTGACGGGGTGTCAGGTTGTACTCTGACTTTGTCAAGGCTTGGGGTCTGTTTCTTTGTAGTATTGTATTTCCGTTTTAATTTCCCTAATAAAGAACTGCTATTCCTAATTCCCATCTTTGCCTGAAAGCCCCTTGATTTCAAAATTCTAATAATTTGGAGGGAGGGGGTTTACATTCTCCATTTTCAAAGAGAGGCTCCTGCCTTTCTTAGCAGATACCTGTCCTCCAAACTAGGACAGCTCTGCTGTTAGTAGCTGCTGTCTTGTGTTAAAAAAAGTTCTTACCAGATGAAGTACTTTCAAACCAAGTCACGTTATAATAATGCAACCCTTTTTATTGTATACCTTTCTGGTGGCAACCACAGAGAAAAGCCCTTACTGTTTTCTTCATATTTTCTCAATATATCCAGGTTTTGGCACTGGTGGAACTGGGTTTTTTGTACCTTTCAGTGAGGAAAGCAGTAACCTCGCCTTTTTCCAATGGTTTTTTTTTCCATCCTTGCTTCCAAAGCCACACAAGTAGAGCTCCCAGGCATGTATCCAGTACATGATAAGCAATAGGCAACACACAGTCTGCTCATTTGTTCTGACTTTTTGAGAGTAAAGTGCCTCTCATCCTATAATTTCCAGACCAGAAGCCAAGAAGCTGGCTGTGATTTCAACAGGTGGTGCAATATTTGGTCCAGTCCTGAAATGAACCAGCATGAGCTGGGCTCAATCAGGATACGTTGAATAATGAGTACAGAGCTGCAGAGGACACGCTACAAGTATTGTGCCATTGAATGCAGCAAGGAAGACAAGGCCCAATACTCTCAATATTGGGTCTGTTGGAGAAAGGGAAGTGTTTGTCCACTTTGCTGCTAAATTTAATTCCCTGGCTTGAGATACGAGTACCATAAGAGCTGCGCAGAGCACAACACCACCAGAACAGCCACAGATGCAGCAGAGGGTCTCTGCTGGCCATGGGCAGACTGGAGCAGCTGTGTTGGCTGGGAAATCTGCTATAAGATGATCTGAGCTCTTGTGCTCAGCTGTGGAGTGTACTGTGCACTGAGAGGTCTCACCCTGTGGCACCACCAGCTGGGGAAGCACAGCTGGGCAAGGGCACAGCACTACTGCTGCCACCTTACCTGGTGTCACACCTGGAACCCTGCAATTTACATGGAAGATGTCCTAACAGCTAATATTGCTTGAGGTGGAACCGTAGAATCCAGCTGCTTAACACACTGGGAGGAGGTCCTCACCGACCTCTCTGTTGGTACTGCTACTACTTAGAAATCCAAACTTCAGAAAGAATTTGAATGTTACATTTGTGTGGTGGCAAATAAATCTATGTCTTCTCACAAATACACTGTTTAAACTTCAGCTACTGATCGTTACCTCTTAATGACCAAAATAATAACCAAAGCAGAGGCAGTGCTCCCTTCTCAACATTTCAATACATTTGAGGTCGTAATAGTATTTTAATTCAACATAGCTAATGTGTTGCATGGAATAGATAGAAAAATTGCTCCATATGTAGCCCCAAGAAAACACTGACAAGACAGCTGTACCCATTTTGTCTCAACATGAGATATTGTCATGTCCCAACTACAGTAATTTCACGACCATAAGGCGCACCGGACTATAAGGCGCATCCCCCGGGAGTTGGCAAAATTCGCAACATTGTAGATCAGATAAGGAGCACCAGACTATAGGGTACACTTTTTTTTTGCAACAAGGCTCCGCCCCCAGCTCCCCCCATGCGGTTTCTGGCCGAGGCCCCGCCTCAACCCGGCCAGACATTGGCCCCCGGGCCCACCTGTACCCAGGAGGGGCGGTGCCGCGGGCCCCGTGGTCCGCATTCACCCGGCAGACATGGGCCCCCGGGACTGCCTAGACCCGGGAAGGGGGGTGCCGCAGGCCCCCTGGCCCGCCTTCTCCCGGCAGCCATGGGCCCCTGGGACTGCCTGGAGCCAGGAGGGGCAGTGCCACGGGCCCCCTGGCCCACCTTCTCCCGGCAGCCATTGGCCTCCAGGCCCGCCTCCATGTGGCAGGGGCTGCCGTGGCACTTCTGGCTCCCCCCACGGCTCACAGCTCACACTTCCGGTTTGGCAAATTTTGCAACTTTGTCCATCAGATAAGGCACACCGGACTATAAGGCGTACTTCCAGGTGCAAGGGAAAATTTTAGTCAAAAGGGTGCGCCTTATTGTAGTGAAATTACTGTAAGTATTTTATGACAGTGATTGTATCTAGCACTCTGATAGTGAGTATTTGTGGAACTAACACAGATCTTTCACATAGATCTTCATGAAAATAAATGATGTTTATCTTTTTCAGCATTGTTGCATATCTATAATTTTGTCTGTGACGTATCCAACTAGAGATCAATTAATCCAACCATGACACTAAACAGCTAAATAAACCATCACACTCAATGCATTACAAATCTCTAGTTATTTATTGTTTGCTTGCTCCAAGTCACAAATTTGCCTTTGTGTTAAAGCTTTTTTGTTCAGAAATGCTTCTTCTGAAGATGGATTTTAAAGGCTACCAAAGTCTATACATTTCCACCAACACCTACAATATGATGTTGATGAAAATGTATACCAAAAATATAGAGGCAGAAAGATAATAACTCTTCAGTTTGACCGGTAAACATAGAAGGAAGACCAAACACTGGATCATCTGAAACCCTGAATTTTCCCTTAAGGTCACCCTTCAATTTTCATCATTTTAAGTTTCCACCAAAAGAATATATGTTGATCAAGTAATCCAGAAAGGGAAAAATCCTCTGAGCTCCCAAATTCCTATATTTATTTTCATTTTTTCCTTAAAAACTTGTACATAACCTGGAGTAAATCTTGGAGGGTTGATAGAGACACTTTTTCTGTAACTAACTAATGAGTTCACATTCTCTCATCCCTCTAGCTACTCAGTTAAGTCCTAAAGAATGTGAAGGCAAAAAGAAGAGGAAAGTGTGGTCCAAATTTCTCTGCTCTTGGCCTCTTAACAAGGCCCAGACTTCTGCTGTAAAGAAGAAAAGCTGATGCCACATACAGAAATAATACCAGGTTAGCCGAGAATTCAGCAGAAGTAATAATAGCATTTATTATTTAAATAGTGATAATGTTTCCAAGAAAGCATACTCAAACTTACCTAGCTGGTTTGGAGATAAGTGTCCTTATTGCTGTTGCCTGTATGATACTCCACTAGACGTAGATTTCTGGAAAGATTCAAGTGTAGATAGATAAATCTATTTCAAAATGTCCTGTGGTAAAGGTCAGGTTTGTAGGAGAGATAGATACAGAATAATAAAATAGTTTGCTTTGGAAATTAACCTGAAAGGTTATTGAATTCCAATCCTACTTCCATGGATAGTAGGGACATCTTCCACTTCATCAGGTTGCTCAAAGCCTAATCCAGACTACTCCTGAACATTTCTAGGGATGGGGCAACCACAGTTTCTCAGGACAATCTGTGCTAGTGTCTCACCATCTGAACAACAAGAATTGTTCTCCTATAGCCCCTTTAGGCACTTGAAGAAGCTCTAAACTATCCCCCAGAGAGCTTTGTCCTCTGCAAGCTGCCGATTAGTCTGTGCTAATGCTCTCTTTCCAGCAGCTGCATATCTTGTCTACTTAAATCCAGCAGGCCAGGTTCCTTACTCTTCTTTTTCTTCACTCTGAAGCATCCTCAAAGAGTGTGAATACAAAATATGAAAAATTCAATGAATCAAGAACTAGGATTTAAGCATGTCAATGTAAATTTCACTGTCTCTAAGGTCAGGTCTACCTAATACTGGGCTTTCTGCACTCTTTATTCAGTGCCCTACACTCCTCCTTGATTGCATTAATTACTTTTAGGCAAGTTCATCTGATGCTTGTGAGTATTTCTGCCACGTCTTCTGTACAGCACCAGCTGAGTCTGCAGGCCAAGTAGGGTAACAGTAAGTAGGAATCTACTTATTATTTGCTCTGTGTTTTTATTCCCTTGCTACTAATCCTTTAACAATTACTTCTAGACCACTGGAAAACAAAGTGTGTATTAATGTATAATGTATTAATAGAAGGAAATTTGTCTCACAGCTTAACATGCTGTCAGTTTCATTTGAAAATAAGTAATTTGAATTTATTATCATTCTGTTTTTTTTTTTTTTTTAAAGACTGTAGCCTGTGGCTGCTGCTTGTGATGATCCACACAGATTATGGAAGAATCCATCGAATCACACAATATTCATTGAAGAGTGGCTCTGTACAGAAGCCAGTGAGAAATGTTACGCAGTTTCATTATATTAATCAGAGAAAACTAGCCTTGTGATATGCAAGCAGAGGATATAATTGTTTTTTTCACATAGGAAGACAAGGAGAAGACCAGACAGCTTCCTGTGATTTATATGTGACCTCTGTAGCATGATCTTATTATAGTGTCTGAGTCCTCAGAGAATTAAATACATTCTTGCAAAACATTTTTCCATTTAGTTTTAGCCTCAGGATTTATAGAACTGAATTCCCAGACAGTTCCTAGCTGTATGGAGGTTCAGTCCAGAACACAGGACTGTGTTGGGATTGCTTGGCAGCACCACAAGAGTCTGGCAAAGTTTAATCAAGCTCTGCCTTGAGGGCAGACCTGACTGCTTTTAGCTGTGGTGTTACTAGGGGAGATGCAACATTTTAAGTTAAGAAATTCACTTTTTAGTAGATATTTTCAGCTTCTCCAGTGGTTAGCGAAAGGGATGGGTCAGTTTCTCTGGTTAGAAGAAAAAACATTTTGGAAACTCACTGAAGTTTGACAGAATAGCTACCTTTCTGTGAGGTGTGACAGAATAGCTACATTTTTATGACGGTTTTCTTTTTTTTGTTTTGCTTTAGCAGGTGAAACATTGTGGCTCATTTTGATAGCAGAAATTTTAAAAGTATCTAAGAATAGTTATTTCCAACCAGAAGCAGTCACTACAAGAAATCTCTTGAGATCTGGATGGAAAATTTTCAGTTCAGAGACATTCCTTTTCACTAGACCTTCCTTGTCTGAGTAGTGACTTCAAAATGAGTATCTGGCCAGGGTTTGCATAAGTGCAGTGCAAAGGTCAACGGCCTCTGCAAATAGGCACCTGTACAGTCTGGCACTAAATCTGCAAGCACAGGAGTAAAATTGGTCATGTTTTCTATAAGCAAAAATAATGCTTTACAACACCAGTGAGCCTGCCCACTACACCCCTTGCCAAAAAAGGATGACCAAACCTCAGAACACCAAGAAAGCCTTCAGGGCGTATCACCATGGCCTCCTGGCGAAAATCACACAAAAAGGTGGTAGGTAAAGAACGTCTCCTCCCTGGGAAGCTCATATTTATTTAAAAGGAGAAAAACACCAACTTATTGACTTTTCCAGACTGGTTTCAAAATTAAATCATTATAATAAACTCAAAATTATATTTATTTTTCCATTTTTGAGGAAAAAAGTAACATGGCTGAGTCACCACCATATAAATCGGTTGGGTCCATAGCTTAGCTTCTGTTGCCCATCAGGTATCCAAATTTAATACCGAATGTCCAGAATAGAACAGGACTGAGCCTGGAACAGGAGAGATCATTGTGGAAACCACCTCCTGATATTTTGTAAGTGTTTTTATGATATGATTATGAGAGATGCCTCTGCCTGCATTAAGTTGCAAACAAGACCACACACAGAAGACAGTAATATGGAATTTTGTATAACAGTTAATGTAAAGTAGAGAAACAGAAAGAAACAGGAGAAAAGTAGGGGCACAGGGGAATGAGAGAGAGCAAGTAGGTAGAAAGTTATCATCACCTGTGGATTCCCATACCATCCCACTGGTCCTTCCTCATGTTCCTTAGTCTTTGGTGGTGGGGGTCCTGGAATAGTTCTTCTGGAGGAACCACTTTTATACAGCTGGGTCCTAGGTATTAACGGAGTGGGAAAGCCATTCCCAGAGCTTGGGCTGGCATCTGTGTAACCAGCTGCTTCCTTTCTTACAGTTTGCCGCCATGTTAATTTTTGTCCTGATAGGACTTATTTGAAGTTCCCACAGTATGTACAGTAAAATTTTGTCCAATGTGCTAATTCCAAATCTTCCCCTTCATTAGAACTGAAATTCAAGCCTTCCTGTTGTGCTTGTTGCAAGTTCCTGTTGTGGTGGTTTATCCTATGGGAACTTCTTTCTTCAACAGTGTTTTGAGATACGCAGCTGCAGTCTCTGTCCTCACAAAGCTCACAGTTCTTGCAGAGCTCACCTGTGCTTCCCATGCTGGTACCTCTGTCAAGGTAAATTTGGAGAAGGTTTTTCCATTTAGTTTTCCCAGATATTCTTTGTGAGTAGGGAGAATGTTTAAATTTATTTTTTTTACTGCTTCCAAAATAAAAACTATAGCTTACCCTTATGCAACCAATGCACCCAGTCACCAGTAAAAGAGAAGGAAAGCTGGAAATTCCCTCCTCCCAACCCACTGACTGCAATGACATTAAGAAAAATATAAACAGCTCAGTTTTCCATATTAAGAAACATATATTCTAATTCTGCTTTGTTTCCCCTTTTTTAAAAATCATATTACCAACACATTTCAACTTTTTCTGTAAGGAAAAAAATCCAACAAGGTCCTTCTCCTACCTCCTTTTCTGGAAGCCAAGAGAGAGGGTAAGCCAAGGAAACTGGTACATGTCTGAAAGATGTTATAAGGCTAGAGGAACAGTCAGCTAGTAATGCAACTGGCATTAACATAGTCACTGATACAACAATAATTCATAGAAAAATCCCAGGTTGTCCACTCCTCCAAAAGCTTTCTTTGAAAGGAAAGCAAAAGACATTTAGTGAAAGCTTCCATTCTTTTCAAGGTTGAATACTTCAGAGTTCAAACAATTTTGTTCATGTGCTTTTTTTGTTGGCTTTTTTTTTGTGGTGATGTTTACTTAATATATAATTTTATAATGATGTAACTTACATCTCTGTAAAATATATTCCACGTGTCAGAATGGATGTTCCTAAAATATTCTCAAAAGGCACAAATATATTTCATACATTCCTTGCTAACTCTGCGTTATAAAATAAATGATACACAGCCCACAAAACATCTAAAAATACTTTCTCAGCTTAAAAGATGCCCACAATTTCTTCTGCTGTACATAGCTGCAGACCACAGAAACCAATGCAAAAAATCCAGTTATGGCAACATTAGGAAAGTCACAGAGAGAGAAAAGAAACTTTCACAACCTGAGTATTTGCTTTGTTTTACACCGAATGGTCAGTACATTCACACAGCTCAGTAATAGATTAAATTTCCAGTAAATAGTTTCCTAATGAAAAATATTTTCCCACAGTTCTTGTCATTATTGGACTTTTTACAGCTAATATTGTATAAATCTAAATAAAATAGGAGATAGAATTATTTACAAATTGCTGCTATGTATGCTAGCTTATTTCAAGCTATTTACAATCATTCCAGGAATATTAATACTATTTCTAAAATGAACAAACCACTATCATTTGTTTTCTGAGCAATCACACAGTTGCTTTTGTTTCTTTGTTTTTTTTCCTTTCTTACAGTAGTAAAAATTGGTGGTCTACCCTTAATATTCCTCAAATATCAATAAGGAGGCCCACAGAAACAGGCATGAAGGCTTACGCCATATCAAGATTAATTCTTTTCAGCAGTGTCTTTCTGTGATTACAGATTTATTACTGCTGCAGTGACTTTCAGCCAAATAAAAATGGGCAGAAAAAACTTGATGAGAAACCTCTAAATTTACTTCTGATGCTCACCTACATTTTAAGATGTAGGAAAGAGACAAGGGGAACATTTCAGAGGTTCAAAGGAAACATGGAGGTAAGGTGGGGAGCATCTCCTGACAACAGCATGGTGACAGCTTGTTGCTGCAGGAACTGGAGGGGGTCGGAGGAGCCAAGTGTGCCCAACAAACTGAAATGCACAAGGATACAAGTCCTCTAGTGCCTATGGAACCCAAAAAACATCCACTCAAAATACTATCATATGGTTGTTGGTCTGCTGTAGACAAGGGTGGCATTCCTGAGGTGGAGAGCCTGGGGTCAAGACTGGAAATGTGGGAAGGGAGGAAGGACTCCCACACACCATACAGAGCAGATGCCTGCACAGGGAGCAGGTGGAAAGAACAATTTCAATAATGACTTGGACTTCCAACATCATCAAACACAATATTGGCTAGATAGAAAATTCAGTTCTTTGGAAAACATTTATCATGTGTAGACGTCATTAGTGCGCCTCTGGGTTCACCAACATAGCAGAGAATTTTGGTAGAGAAACTGGCACTTCCCTACTGATCACATCCTCATGTGCCAGAGATTTTATCTTATGTTTACTCCCAAAGAGGCATTTGCTCCGCCTTATCTTAAGGCACTCAAAGTATGCCTTTCAAGCCAATGACACACTGCCTGTGACAGAAGCAGCATGGCCTGTGGGTGAAAATCAAATCCCACTTGTGCAGTGCTGGCCTTTAATAGAACTTCACTAAGCCACACATGGGGATAGCTACAGGCAGCACACAATACAGCCTGTGTTAGACCCTCCCAAACCACCACTGATATGCGTAGGCTTATGACTTCACGGACAAGCCTTTGTTCCCTGGAAAAAAACCCAAAAACTTATTTGCAACATGGAGAAGGAGGGAAAAAAGAAAGAAAAAAACTCTAGAAAAACACTTTTTCCTTCCAGTAATACCTTTCTTAACCCTGTGAACAGATTGCTGAGATTAACTCTCTTCTTAAAGGGACCTTAAAGTTCCTCTGTCTCACAAAGCCACACTTTTTTTTCATATTGTAAGAAATTACTCACTTTGGGGTTGTGTCCAAGAATGATACCCATATGAACAGACAGGAAGTAAATGGTGTAATCTAGGAGGCCAGCTGTCTGCAGCATGCTGTCATTAGCTAGCTCTTGAAGGTGACCAAGGAATCTAAAATAATGTGGAGAAACACAATGTATGTGACATTTTGGCTTAAAAATAAGTGTTTTTTTTTTTAAATCCAGGCTCTCTCCAAAAGTAGAGCTGCTGTGCAATTGAGCGTGAAAGCTATAAATTAACGGGAAGTAGAAATCCCCACACTCCAACTTTAAGTAAATTGATAGAATCTTGTGTTTTAAGACCTGATTAAATATTTAAGGTCGTATTGAAGAGAACGACAGGCAAAATCTCAGGACAAGCCATTGAAAAATCTTCATGTAAATGGACATGCATGAGACTTTGATATATATTGGTTTGAGAGAACTATTTTACAAGCCCACTTCATGTGATGATGCGCATTTTGTTTAGAAGACCAGGGTTAAGGAAGACTGCTAAATAAATTAGCTTGGAAAATAAGTGCCAAACCTAGAGAGGGGAAATTTCACCTGTACTGAATGCACTGACCATGGAAGAGTGAACATGAAAGAACATGAATAGGCAAGGGAGAGGAATAAGCAAACCAAATAGAACTTCTCATCAGAAGATATTTTATCTTTTTTTCTTTCCCATGGAAAATCCCTAATGAGTTAAGACCCAAAGAAAACAGGGTATGCCCTGACCCTTTGCATTTCTGACGCGTGGAGCTCCCTTCCAACTGGAAGCATGGAACAGCACTATATCACATCCTTTCTTATTCCAGTTTTGTGCTCATATGACTCCTTGGTTGGCCTAATTGACAATTTCAAAACTTTCTGTCACAAATATTACCTAATTAAGGTGAAACTGAAAAGCAAGTATTGACAGAAAACAGTTTTGTTGTAAAAGAACTGATTTAGACACTTTGTAAACTTGTCTATGAAAAAAAAAAAAATCTGAAAATCTTCAATGACTTCTGTTCAGGACCATTGCAAGTGCAGAACTGCAAATCTTACATTGCCAAACAGTTTCCTATTGATTATAGTTTAGAATACTTAGCTTTTGCAGCTCCTTCTCTCATGACGACACTTTTGACTTGTCCTCCGAGTTTTTAACTGTTTATCTCTTTTTGTAATATTGCACAATCAGGGTCCCTCTTTATTTTCAGCATGTTTCCTATTAGCCTCCTCTCTTTCTTCCTGATTTGACTCAGATTATCAGATCCAGGTTTGGATTACCATAGGCAGGCTTGAGTAATCCCGATAGATCTTTTATCTGTATATGAATATATATACATACAAGTACCTGTATATACAACCAATAAAAAATATATACATACATGTGTATATATACATGTAAAAAAATATGTATGACATGTATACATAACAATTTACTTATATATAATGTAATATACACAGATACATCCTCAGAAGATGTAGTGAATGACACAGAGACAACTGAAAGCTCCAAGGGACATATATTGATTGACATGTATCAGACAATGTTAAGTGGCCTAAGAATATTACATGTAATAAAATTAAAGCAGAAACTGGCGGTGTGACCCAAAGAGTGGAGAAAGAGGAGATAAACTTTTCCTATGGTATCAGATTCCTACCAATGCATCAGAGAATCACAGAATATCTTGAGCTGAAAGGACCCACAAGGTCATCATGAAGTCCAGCTCCTGGGCCTGCACAGCACCATCCCAAGAGTCACACCATGTGCCTGAGAGCATTGTCCAAACACTTCTTGAACTCTGTCAAGTTTGGTGCTGTGACCACTTCCCTGGGGAGTCTGTTCCAGTGCCCTCTGGGTGAAGAACCTTTCTCTAATATCCATTTTGAACATTCCATGAGACAATTTCACACCATTAATCAAAGTCCAGCCACTGGGCACCACAGAGATCAGTGTCTGCCACTCCTCTGCCCCTCATGAGGAAGTTGTAGACTGCACTAAAGTTCTACAGGCAAACCATGAACACAATAAAATTAAGTGCTTTGTTACAGGACAATGTGTCAAGAACTCCTGTTTCAATAACAGGATTATCTACTCGATTATCTACTTACATGATCTGGTGAATATTATGTGTTGTCTGGTAGTGACCATTGGGTAAAATAAAAATACTGAAATATTCCTTCTGGGGATTCTTTCCCCTGCAAAATAAGAACAAGACAACACTAAATGAAGTGCCAGAGGTGACACGTCTACTAAAGGTTGCATTCAAACACCACACATTGAGAGACAAGATTCAAAAAATTTAAATTAAGTTTGCAATATCTGTGCTGATACGTAAGTTGTTATCCTTTTAAAAAAAGAAAATTAAAAATAATGAGGGCAGCAAGAGATGAGGAAATGATCTGAAATTTATTGTTAGAAAATCAGCCCAGATTTTTAAACTTAATTCTACATGTCCTGATTCATGTAAATTTAAATGTTAGTTATATGCCTTATATTTATAAATATACTAAGTTTTACTTCCTTCATGGTAGCCAGTCACTCTATTAATCCACAGTAGACACTTCAGTTACATCACAGTTGTGATGCACATGGCACTTTGATCTGCTTTCCTACATGCTCTTCAGTGGCACTACAGTAGGACTAACACTGTCACTTTGCTTTAGCCTCACGTGTTGATTCAGTGATAGAATAAAGTACTTCACAGATTAGTTTAGTCTGCAGTACTTAAAGGTCAGGATTTATTGTAATGTAAATCACGATGTAATGCAATTTTATCTTTACAAAGATTACATACTGTTGTATTTCTATCTGAATCTATGGATGCGTTTGCTTTTTCTTTGCAACTGCTGCGTAAAATTGGACTTTAGCCAAAAACAGAAAAAGAGATGGTAGCCTGTTTAGTTTTTCAGCAAAAATTTAATTTCTGTTCAAAACAAAATAAAACCCCACAAACCAAACAAAAACCAAAACCAAACCAAAAAATAATCACCAAAACCTATCTATTAATATAACCAAACCTTGCAGGATGGAAAAGCAGTTTGTGTAGATGTTCAGCAGTACATTCTCAGAGTCCTGCTAGCTGAAACCAAACAACATCATTACACAATGCTGAAGCAGCATCCTATCATGTCTCTCAAAATGCATTAAAAAAAAATAAATAAACCTGACATTTATAGCCCGACACTGCAATGATAGTGAGCCAGTGCTCCAAAATCTGCTCCATTCACAGGTGAGCTGTCTTGGGTTATGCACTGCCAGCACTGCAGGGCACTCTTCCCTTCACAAGGGCTGAATTAGCTCTTTTGTACCACATTTACAGACACTAAAAGTTCCGTGTACTTGTGCATTACAGCCACAGCCTTACCCAACACAGTAGCTTGCACTCATATTCAGAGTGTCATCGGGAGTCACAGATGGGTTTTCCCTATCTTGTGAAGGCACTTGCCAGCAAAGAATTCAAGGTTGCTTCAGGTATTAAGCAGACACATTCCTCCTGTTTACCCAGGCCTACACGTTCCCAGGAATAGGACCGTGATGGTGCAAATCCATCTAAAAAGTACCTTGAAAGATGAGCAGAGCTGGTGGCACTGGAAGACTGCATGGAAAATGATATGTTACCTTTGAATGACTCTCTTAACAGAGCCTAGCCTTAGGTTAGCAACAAGCAAGTTAAGTACTGCCTTCATTTGAAAGCCTTGTTCTCCCAGTCTTTATTTCAATGTTTAGTAGTTTGGGGAGAAACCAGACATTTCAATGGACTCCCTTTTGTGCGGAAAACAGAAGGCAGGAAGCCAGGAAAATGCATTACAGGGTGGAGAAGCTCAGAGACAAGGCAGTAGAATTTTTATCATCTTCACCACCACAACCCTGGATTGATGTGGTGACTTGGTAAGATGTTGAATTATGCAACCATTCCCACAGATGTACTATTGCATTCAATTTTGGGCCCTTGAATGTAACTAGACTTGCTGACCTCAAACTGAGCTTTCAGATAGGATAAACAAGTTGCTGTGCCAGTATACATATAAAGTCTGGAATTTGAAAAGTCATTAAGACAATAAACAAGATGCTAAATTTACAGATTCCCTTTTTCAAGCAAAATCATACTTTAGTCAATATAAAGAAAGTTCTCTTTTCAGTCAAAAATGTGGAGCTGTATATAAACACACAGTTGTACAACTACTGTGCCTATTTTGTATTTAGATTAAATGGCAAGTTAGTAGATCCTGGTAGATTTTCTGGATTTCTTTCACTGAATTCCCACCATTTACATTAGTTCGTCTTTCTTAAGTTAGGATTTTAAAATGCAAATATAACAAAATACGCAAATCTATCATGCACTCCTAGATCAAACTTGGAGGAAGAATGACAGAATTCAAAAAGTTTGCTTCTAACGAGCAGAAAAAACAGGTATTGATGTACTGATGAGGGGAAAAAAGCAAATTTCACAGTTCATTAAACTGTAGTATTTCAAACTACAGACACCAGGAACAGTTACCAAAAAAAAAAAAGTAAGAATTACTAGTAATTATATTCTTGTTTGTAGCACCTGGTTTGGTTTTTTTTAATGGTACAGTCCGGCCTTAGTAAACAGTATTGTTGTCCTCACTAGCCGCTAGTTTGGATTAAGGGTGTATTGATTATTTACACAGAGATTTTGTAAGCTACGTGAACAAACAAATATATAATGAAATTAATATTCCACATGAGTTTGAGGCCACTCTTTTGGCACCAACTTGCTTTTAGACAAAGGGAAGGCATTTTAATAAATTTCAGAACACACAAGTTTCTTTCAGTCCCTCCTTAGTTTATTAATTATAGTATCATTACCTTTCCATGTAAATACTTCTTTCCAAAGCTAAAGAGAAAAACAGACTCAGAAGCAGCCACCAAATTCTTGAGTTCTTTAAAGCACACAGTTTACAGGTTGCAATCAAATTAAATTAGCAACACATTTAGGTTATTTTGATTTTTAGATCTGCTAAAGAAAATAAAAAGCAATCTTTTGATGATTGCAAATGAAATCTGGTATAAATATCTACCCACTGCACATTTTTAGGTGCACTGGCCATTTTTAGGTCATTTAGCAATCAGAAACAAGAAATTAAATGCTATAAGCCTGTCTAAATTACTAGGTCATAAGTATTATTATCTTTGGGGCATTATAGCTCATTTATTCTATGTCTTATTGATCACAGATCTTCATAGCAGCTTAGAAACAGCAATTTCCTACTAGATTACAGATATTGTCCTTTCCTTTTTTCAAGAACAAAATCTGAATTAACACATTTCTTTGCATTCAAGCCTGTATTCCAACAGAGACCAGCCTAACACAAACTCACTGTCAGATGTCTGCAGAAGGTTCCCATGGATGGTCCCTAAAACTATCATGATAGAAGAATTGGGAACTTCTATATCCAGTCCAGTACTCAGTGGGGCCTTAAGAAAAAGCAAGGCTACAGGTATCAGTTTAATACAGCAGAGTCTTTAATTAGCACAATGCAAAATTTCAACAGACAAATATCTTGTAGGTACAAAGACTCAATAAATGCAGGTGTCAACTTCCCTTTTTTTTTATCTCTGATGCCCCTGTGACCAAAAATAACCCCAAAACAAATGCTACCCTAACAAAATATGTAGAAGAGGTGTAAGTTTGCACCTTATGTGGCTTAATCCACCCTAGAAAGTTAGGTGAGCACTGAGATATCAGACTTTATAATGGCAGCAAGAAGAAAATGTTCTTTCTTCTGGCATATGCTGCACAACCTACAGCACCTGGAACAAAATTTCTCCCACTGCATTCCATCCTAACACTGCCTTTCCAGCTGCTCCAGTGCAGCTCTCTGGGGCAGGTCTCTGGATAGATCAAGCACATGAGTATTAGAGAACATTTATTATATGTCATCTCAATGAAGTAGAGAGAAAGGCCTGGGAAACACCTGCCTTCCACCCTGTATTTGGAATTATTGGGTGTGCTAGATTCACAAAGACTAGCACAGAAAGGCCAACATCAAGCTCAGCTCTGCACAACACTTTAATATCAATAGGGGAGAAGTGGGTGCAGATTTATCCTTCAACTTTATCACAACCATACAAAATTTTTTGCAGTTTGTTCTTACTCTCTTTTTAAACTCGCATGAATAACAAATATTAAGTAAAATAAAAATACCTGGATGTCTGCTGCAGGTAGTATATCAAGATTCCAACACCAGATGAGTGTAATAATTGCAAAAGCAACTATGTGATTTAGGAAATGAAAGCCACTTTCAAGGGATGTGCAGGTATTTATTTTCCAATGATAGTAGAGGAATTTGAAAGTCCATGAGGTTCAAGGACCAAGACCTTGGTGACTGAGATGGCCATCTCCTGTGTTTCACTGTGGAAATCAAGCTCCAGATCCATTACTTACTCAAATGTGATCTGCATATTTAATCTCAGTGCTCTGACCAGTGTGTCAAAAAGGGATGTTGAACTGAACCAAATAGGCACTGTCCTGGAAATACATTTTTAAATGGTCACAAAGCACAGTTGTTCATCAGTTTTTGATGAGAAGAAGAGAAGAAATTTTTTTTTCAGTAAATACTAATTCAAAAATACATTTTCACTCATTTGAGCATACAAAAATTTAAATACAAAATTCTTGTTAAAAAAAAAAACAAAAGAAATGTTACTGCATCACATTCCCATCACAACTGGGAAAGAATTTAAAATAATAAATATATGGAATAGCAATGATAAATAAAGTTTTGCATCCTTTCTGTGAAAAAGGATAGTTACTGATAGCATTACAAACAGTATTAAAATAACTTCACTCTAGGCATGCAGAAATAACTTATATTGCTTTTTACTTCACATCTAAGAAACACGCTGCCTCAGATTTTTAGAATTTGGGTGCAAATTCATCTTGACAAAAGGCAATACAACAATGAAAAGAAAATGCCCCTCCTCTTCTGCCTCCCATCCAGACGGGCATAGAAGGAGGAGACAACACGAGGTGATCACTGATCAAGAAATGATGCATGTAGAAATTTCCAGACCATTTTATTGATGGTTTTTATAAATCTGCTTCTCCTTAATCTACCTAAGCAAGACTGTGACAGCGTTAGTGAAAACGGCGGGGGGAGGATCTGTGATGTCCTTGCAGGAGCAAAAAGGGATACTGAGGAGTGGCATGGCCCACGGGACAGATCATGAGTTAAGGGACAGGGCAGACACAGACCCTCTTCACTGGACCACCTCAGAGCCAGGAGGGAAGCATGACAGTGTGATGGACAGCACAGTCAGAACAAAGCTGAGTCTAGTACAGGGGAAATGCATGAATGAGAAGATATTGCAAGGAGCCTTTGTAAGAGCAGGGCACCAAGTTGCAAAGCACAGAGTAAAGTAGGGTGACTGCTTGAGGCAGGAAAAAAATTAGGATATGACTATACTATCTGGCTGTCAGAACAAAAATGAGTACACATTTTCCCCTCCATTTAGAAATAAAATCAAATAAAATTACGAGCATATCTTTTAATAAGTACATATTTTCTCAGTAAATTCTGCACACCAGAAGCAACCAAGTATTTGTTTTCTATTTTTATATACCTGCAAAGAGACACAACACAAACATATGCCTTCAATACGCGCAAAATAGCTCTTATCTGTGCTGCACAGAAGTTGCATCTTAGTTAGCATATTTCATGTAAATGGGTGGAAGAGCCCCACAGATTTTATGGTGTGCATGCACAGCAAAAAAGAGAAAAGATTCAGGTATAAAAATTCCACCTGACATTTGATCATGTTGGTTTTAATTAAAACTTTAGAGCCCACTTTTTAGTTGTGACAATGGGTTCCCCTTGTGGGTAAAACCATAATTGACTTTTGTCCTTCATGTCTCTGAACATAGCAGAGTATCAAATGTGATTACCAAGTGGAAGTTGCTACTTTTAGGAAAGTGAACAGAAAAGACATGATTAACTGTTGTGCAACTTTTTAAAAACATAAAGCACAGCCACAACAATATATATTCCTACTGAACTGTCTCATTCAGCAATCAAGTAACATCTTGAGCATCTATGTTTTAAAAAAATATAAATAAATCTTTCTGTGAAGCTTGCCCTGGGTAGGGCATAAACAAATTGTCAAACAAAAAATCTGTACGAGAAAGAAAAATTAGTCCTGCTAACACTATTCCAAGTCATGAAATTCAATGTTTTACAGAGAAATTAATTAGATGCTCTTAGCACTGCAACTGCTACATGTGGCAGCCATTGTAAACTAGCATGATTAATTCACTCACACAGCTCCAGACATCAACATCTATTTTATTAACTGAAGAGGTCTCCATTAGGACAGTGGGATTATGGTTTGCTCTTTTAGGAGTAGCTAACTTCCAGTGGGGGCTGAATAACTTGTATTCTTGCCTTTTTAGATGTCTTTTTAAGGGTGGCCCAATATAATCTACATTAACTAGCATTTTTTACTAATTTCATTAAATTGGTTGTTCGGATACAATTGTTTTATTGATATATATATAGCAATCAAAAATACCATACAGAAATTTTACTACTTTCCTTTTCAGGTACAGCACACTACTCTAGTTTTAAGCTTGATTGTACAGCTCTACCTTTCACTGACCAGGAGATCACAAATGAGCTGGTTTTTGGGCTTTTTTAGCCTCATCACAACTGGGTTAAAATAGATTTACTTATTTCAAGAATTTTCACAGCTCCCATTTCAATTGTAAGTGTTCTCTAATACAGTTCTTTCTTTTCCTACACTTTCACTTACAGTTGGGACAGTCACTGTGCTGCAATCTCTTTGACTCCAGCAGAGGAGTAGGAAGAGTGCCTGCCAACACCTGGGAAAGAACGAAGAGGCTACAGAACTTAATGTAAATTACTGCGAGCTTTTGCTAACACAAATTGTCCAAATCCTTTCCATACCAATAAAGTAGGCTTTACCATCAGTCAGACGTCAAGATCACTTAAGAAAAAGATTCAAAAGCATAACTAACAAAAAAACCCCCAAACCCAAACAAAGAAACCCCAAACCAGCCAACCAAACAACCAACAAAACAAAAAACCCCCCCAAAACAAGACCAAAAAACCCTTTAAAACAACCAAACAAAATAAGACCCTTTCAGAAGTTCATTAAATTATAATTAAAACATTAATAATTACAGTTTGCATTTTAGAAAAATTATCCAGATGTTATAACATCCTTTCCACTAAATATTTTAAATAATCTTATTTAGAAAAGTAGCCCCTTCCAGTTAGGCCCACTCCTTATCTCTTTAAGAGCAATATTTCAAAGGAATTATTCCTTTAAATTTCTTTCTTTCTTTGTAACTCATTTAAGTACTCTTTTATAAGTGGTTTTAAAACTAGTAAAGGCTAAAAAGTGGAAAATACAACCTCCACCACCAATACATTCTTATGTCATTTCAAAAAGACCTACATATGGAAATTTCCCACTTAGGTATTCTGAGAGCTATCACTTCTGTCTACTTGTAATTGCCAATGTGTTCAGTTTGCTTAGCAACAGTTTTACAGTAGATGTACCATTTGTGCAACCATAAAAGTAAAACACTTGCACATTCTCTAGAAGCACATGATGCTTCTGCTGATTTTGTGTGAATATGTGTAACATCTTAGTAAGAGTCTGAATGGATTTGTTGAGCTGTTTCCCTTGGTGTACCTTAGGGAAGCACCAAAATACCTGACCTTTTTTTCCCTCTGCAAAATAACTTTTCTTTCTTTTCTTTACTTAAAAATGGGAACATTCTAAGCATCCCTACAGACTTACATCTGTGGTAGCTACAGAAAATGAGTTTTACCAAAGTTTTCTAGCACCAGTTGGTATCTTCTACAACCTACTGACTTAATGGAAAGGTCAAAGAAAATGCAGATCTTGCTTCAATCAGGCTCCTTGTGCACCAAGGCAGGTTGCAGTCACAGACATTTACTGCTTAATAGTACGACGCAGTTCAAGTAAAACAAATAAAGTGTTACTTGTACGAGTGTGTCTTGGGGATGCTTTATTATCCCATCCCATTTTTGCAGATGATCTGTTTAGGTGACCTGTTTAGTTTTGTGCTCAGGGGTGGCTGCTGTGCTGATGCCAAAACAATCCCTTTCCAGCTAAAGAATCAAGGATAACCATTAACCAAAAAGCATAAACAAATGTGGAAGGGAAGGGGCAAGTCAGGGGGCTAATACTTCATAGCCTGGGGCTGTGGATGGACAATTGACCCCAATATAAAGAAGAAACAAAACTTTAAAAAGTGTAAAAACTCATGATCAGGATCCATCTTGGATTCAACTTGTGTGTAGCCCTGGCCGGGCTCTTGCACTGCCCATGGTGTACCCTTTCAATAAATACCTATTCCTTTTACTCTGCCTAGTCTTTGTTCCAGGTCAGCCTTTACAGGCATCAGTTCTAGCCCCCTAGATGGGACTCGAACCCACAATTTTCTGATTAGATATTTACTATTAGATATGTACTGTTATTAGATACTTATCCATAGTTAGATATTTATTTACTATTAGATATTTATCTGTTGTTGGTTACTTACTATTGTTAGAGAATTAACTGTTATTAAATACCTATTTTTGGTAGATACTTAGAACGAACACTTGACTAGGTAAAGGCCTTGTCAAACCTCTAAAGGGGGAAAATGCCTACCCCACTCTCCATCTTCCCTGGCTCTGTGGTTGTTGCAATGAAGGGGACCTGGGCCTTTGTTTTTTGGGTAAGGGACAGTTCTTCCCTTCCCTTCCCTTCATGGTGTAGGCTGCTGGACTAACCATATGGCTGGTATCTCTGCCCAGGGATCCTGCTGTTCCTGTGAGTTTTGCCTCTTTGTTTTTTTTTTTTTTCTTTGGCACTGTGACTGAGCTTGCTGGTCTGCTGTTCCAGATTGCTTCTCCTGAGATTTCTGCTACTTTTGCTATCCAGAGGGGCACACAGTCAGCTGTGCCTGTGGGTTCGTAAAAGAAGTGCCTTCTCCATCTCTCCTGTTGGTGGCATCTGCCAGTCTGGAGAGAGACTCAGCCTGCACCACAGTGCCCCCTGCAGCCACAGGGGAATCACCGCACCCGCCCTGCCCACCAGGAGCCAGCAGCGCCCCTGCTGGCTGTGCCTGGAACGGCAGCAAGGGGGAAATGCCTGTGGCCAAGAGAAGGCTGCAGGGTCTCTGGGAGGGGATAAGGTTCACAGTCTCAATATCTAGCATTTATTCTATTTCTTTTCTTTCTTTTTCTGTGCATTGCAGGCACCTCTTTTTTTTCCCTTTTTTCTTTTTTTTTTTTTTCTGGTAATAAACAGGGTTTTTTTCACACTCGCACCTTAGTTTCAAGTTCTCTCTTTGGCAGAAGAAAAGGGAGTACAGTAATTTCATGATTGCAAGCAGCACTGTTTTGACTAAAATTTAGCTCCCACCCCGGAAACGCAGCTTACACTCAGGGGTGGCTAATATGTGAATAATTTTCTGACATTTCCAACCCCGGAAGTGCCAGCCAGGGTGTCGAGCCGAGCACCTGCCAGTAAAACCAGGTTTTACGCGATTGTTACAAATTGGTTACTCTGTTTTGTGGCGGGTGGATCCGGGCTCCATGCTGGCAGCGTGGGGGGGGGCGGGAAGACAGAGGACTCCCTCCTTCAGGCAGCGCAGCCCAGGAGAGAGGCAGGGGGCTCCCTCCTGCCGGCCCCGCGGCCTGGGGGGAGGCAGGGGGCTCTGTGTTGCCATCCCCGTGGCCTGGGGGGAAGGTGGGGGGCTCCTGTCCTCACCTGCCACCGCTGCTGCAGGACCAGGCAGGCTCCCGTCCTCGCCTTCCATGGGAGCGGGGGGAGTTCCTTCCCCTGCTGCCACCACAGCTGCAGGTGCCGGCGGGCTCCGTCCCCGCCTGCCACCGCGGGGCAGTGACAGGCCGAGGCAAGTGAGCCCAGCGGTAGTGGCGGCCGGCCCCAAGCGGCCCTGTCGAGTGGCAGCGCCGAGCTGGGCCACCTGGCCCCATCAGCAGTCCCAAGCCAAGGCCTCACAGCCCGAGCCGAGCCAGTAAACACCCCGATCCCGCGATTCTGTTACTAATTGGCAACTTTGTTGCACGTGAGTCCTCACTGCGAATGACAGAGTGGCTTATAATTGGGTACGGCTTGTGCATGAACAAAGAACAAAATGTTGCCGACACCCAGAGATGCGGCTTATAGTCAATGGGGCTTTTAATAATGAAATTACAGTAATTTCACGAATACAAGCCGCACCAATTTGACCAAAATTTTGGTGGAAACCCGGAAGTGCGGCCAATATTCCGGGGCGGCTAATACATTAACAAAATTCTAAAAGCTGCCAACACGGAAGTGAGAGCCCGCGGCAGCCCCAAGCCAAGCTGGAGCCCGGCCGGCCCCGGCAGAGGTGGGAAAGCCTGGCAGAGGCGGGGTCAGCAGTGTGGGGGGCGGGCGGCAGAGCCTGAGCCAGCAGGGCGGGGCAGGGGGGGCGGCAGAGCTGGGTCAGTAGGGCGGGGGAGCCTGGGAGAACTGGGGCTAGCAGTGCAGGGGAGCATGGCAGAAGCAGGAAGGCCGGTGGGTGGGGCTGCCTGGCAGCGGGGGAAGCCCAGCAGAATCGGGGCCAGCAGCGTGGGGGAGCCCGGCGGTGCGGGGGCCTGCAGTGCCGGCCAGGGCGAGGAAACGCGGCGGCGGTGCAGACGGGAGGGGGCGGCCGGCGAGCCCGGCGGCGGCGGCGGCAGCCCGCCGGCAGGGCTAGGGAAAGCGGCGCGGCCAGCGAGCCGGGCGGCGGCGGGCAGGGCTAGGGAAGGCGGCGCGGCGCGGCCGGCGAGCCGGGCGGCGGCGGCGGCAGCCCGCCGGCAGGGCTAGGGAACGCGGCGAGGCGCGGCCGGCGAGCCGGACGGCGGCGGTGGCCCGCCCGCAGGGCTAGGGAACGCGGCGTGGCGTGGCCGGCGAGCCGGGCGGCGGCAGCCCGCCGGCAGGGCTAGGGAATGCGGTGAGGCGCGGCCGGCGAGCTGGGCGGCGGCGGGCAGGGCTAGGGAACGCGGCGCGGCCGGCGAGCCGGGCGGCGGCAGGCAGGGCTAGGGAATGCGGCGCGGCACGGCCGGCGAGCCGGGCGGTGGCAGCGGCAGCCCGCCCGCAGGGCTAGGGAACGCGGCGCGGCTGGTGAGCCCGGTGGCGGCAGCCCGCCGGCAGGGCTAGGGAACGCGGCGCGGCCGGCTAGCCGGGCGGCGACGGCGGCAGCCCGCCGGCAGGGCTAGGGAACGCGGCGCGGCGCGGCCGGCGAGCCGGGCGGCAGCGGGCAGGGCAATGGAACGCGGCGCGGCGCGGCCGGCGAGCCGGGCGGCGGCGGCGGCAGCCCGCCGGCAGGGCTAGGGAACGCGGCACGGCCAGCGAGCCGGGCGGCGACGGCGGCAGCCCGCCGGCAGGGCTAGGGAACGCGGCGCGGCGCGGCCGGCGAGCCGGGCGGCAGCGGGCAGGGCTAGGGAACGCGGCGCGGCCGGCGAGCCGGGCGGCGGCGGCAGCAGCCCGCCCGCAGGGCTAGGGAACACGGCGCGGCCGGCGAGCCGGGCGGCGGCGGCGGCAGCCCGCCCGCAGGGCTAGGGAACGCGGCGCGGCGCGGCCGGCGAGCCGGGCGGCGGTGGCGGCAGCCCGCCGGCAGGGCTAGGGAACGCGGCGCGGCGCGGCCGGCGAGCCGGGCGGCGGCGGTGGCAGCCCGCCCGCAGGGCTAGGGAACGCGGCGCGGCCGGCGAGCCGGGCGGCGGCGGCGGCAGCCCGCCCGCAGGGCTAGGGAACGCGGCGCGGCGCGGCCGGCGAGCCGGGCGGCGGTGGCGGCAGCCCGCCGGCAGGGCTAGGGAACGCGGCGCGGCGCGGCCGGCGAGCCGGGCGGCGGCGGTGGCAGCCCGCCAGTAGGGTTAGGGAACGCGGCGCGGCCGGCGAGCCGGGCGGCGACGGCGGCAGCCCGCCGGCAGGGCTAGGGAACGCGGCGCGGCGCGGCCGGCGAGCCGGGCGGCAGCGGGCAGGGCTAGGGAACGCGGCGCGGCGCGGCCGGCGAGCCGGGCGGCGGCGGCAGCAGCCCGCCCGCAGGGCTAGGGAACACGGCGCGGCGCGGCCGGTGAGCCGGGCGGCGGTGGCAGCAGCCCGCCCGCAGGGCTAGGGAACGCGGCGCGGCCGGCGAGCCGGGCGGCGGCGGCGGCAGCCCGCCCGCAGGGCTAGGGAACGCGGCGCGGCGCGGCCGGCGAGCCGGGCGGCGGTGGTGGCAGCCCGCCGGCAGGGCTAGGGAACGCGGCAGCTGGGCGGTGCTGACGGGAGAGGGGGGCCAGCGAGCCCGGCGGCGGCGGCAGCACCACCCGGCCAGCCCCGCCGTGCCGTGGCGCTGAGCTGGGCTACCCGGCCCCGTCGGCAACCATGAGCGGGCCGAGCCTTCCTGGCCCCGCCCCGAGCCAGTAAACCCCGCTATGCCGCGATCCTGTTACTAATTGGCCAATTTGTGAAAGCTGCGCACAGATTCTCGCGACGAACGAAAGTGCAGCTAATATTCGGGGTGCGGCTTATCTATTGACAAAGACAGCAACATTGTCGAGGCACCGGAAGTGCGGCTTATAATCCGTGCGGCTTGTATTCGTGAAACTACTGTACTGAAATTGAAGCCCTTTCTCTTCAGAGGAAATGCTTATACCAGGGCATTTTCTCCTGAAATTTGTCTTAACAGAGCAGTATATTCACCAGATATGAGCCCACAAAAAACCTCCAACTGTGTGAGGGTTATGAGCAACTACAAGCAATCTGCGTGGCAAATGGGTTTGGTGCAATTGTCCTTATCCTCTGTTCTTGTGTAATGTGTGATAAAAACTTCTGCTAACAAAGTTTACTTTGCAATATCCCAGAACTGCACACAGGCTGCAAACCTTTCTTAGGGCAGGGATTTAACAATTACAGGATTTCTCCACAATCTGCTTCATGGCTTCACCATCACACAGTCTCCAACAACAGCAGTCACAACAGAAATCTTCCTGAGCTGCAGCCTCAGTGCAGAAAGAGAACTTGTATCCATAAGCTCTATCACGAAATTGAGAGACCGCAGACAAAGAGATCAACGTACCCTGATGCCCTCCTCTTTAGGCTGCCATCCCTCTCATGCAGGTCTGTGGCTTAGCTTAAGAGTTCAGGGCCAGTTGTGACCCTTCCCAGTGGCTCTGTGTTCAATCCTCCTGTCACAGACTGACTTTCTGGCCTCTGCTCCGTTGCCAAACAAGTTGTCATGGTTTCCCTTTTACTCTTTGCCAAGCTCCAGCAGCACGGTTAAACACAGCTCTGCTGTACATGGTAAAGTCAAGCACACCAGCAAAACACTCAAGACGTTTCTCAACTCAAGCAGAGCCTCCACATGATGCATCACATACAACCTTAACATTATCTGACTGCTTATGACTTAACTGTGCCATGGAAACTTTCCCATGAAAACACAAAACAAGTATGTTTGATGTCACAAACCTAGTATGTAAAAGACAGCTCTAAAATAAGCCACAGAGTAGTACTTGGTGTACAGTGCATTCCAACATGTTTTTTTAAATTAATTTGAAAGTTCTCAATTTCGTCAAAGTTGCATGGGATTAATTAGGGATTAATTATTAGGATTATTCATATTTGGCACAGTTATAAACAGTTACTGTAAACCCTTAAAAAGAGTTCCAGTGATTTCAGTGCAGTGGATTACATTTCCTAAGCTGCCCTTTTTATTCTTCTGCCAGACATTACTGTCCTCCATAGCAAAGGTGTCAGCAGAACATCGTCTCAGGTACTCCAAGCCAAGGCTTGTTCATTTAACACTAAAGCACTTTTGAAAGTCTTGAAATAAGGAGCATGTTCAACAGCACATCTATTACATACATATGTACTGATGACTGCTGAACCTTGGCACTATTCTACACGAGAGATGATAAAACATGCTACCAAATTACTCTCTACCTCTATGATACTAGGCAAAGTATAAAAAGAAAAATCTGGGAATCTCTATCCTATGATCCACCAAGAGAACTACAAAGAAAGTAGCAGGAGAGGTGTGAGCCCCACAAAACACACAGAATTGAATGTAGCATCAATGCTAGGGCCAAGCTGACAGTTTTGAGTTCAGGTATTAGATCTTACCAAGCTCTGGTCTCTGATCTGTCACAATTATTGTCAGGTGGTGAGTATCAACAGAAGTCAACAGGAATTGCAACAACCCCAGTACACAAAACTGTGAGATCATCAGTCAGCAGCACAGAACAAGCACTGTTTTAAAATGTAAGTCTCCAGAAAATGCAATTAAGAAAAAAAGCAAAACCAAACATTGGGACAGTATCACTATTCTCAGTGTTTTATTTTTTCCTTCTGCGTCACTCCCACAGTCTGAGTGACTTACAAAATCTCTCTCCAGGTCACTGACCTGTGTTTATGGATCCTTATATTATTGCTACCTGGCCCCTAACAAACGCTGCCATGTCCGCAAGAACAAAGTAAAGTTTACCAAGTATATTGCAAAAGTTTCTTCTGAAAATACATCTTACTAGAAGAGTTATACACAGTGTGTTTTTTCACTTATCAAAAAATAAATACCAGCCATCTAGAGATGGTACCCTCCCCATAAAGGCCACTGCAGCATGTTAGAACACTTGGTACATTCAATGGTAGGATTTTTGAGGAAAAAGTTTTTTGAAGACTACTAACAGACCTTTCCAGTTTTTTTATCACTGTGATTGTCTGCAGAAAGATAAGTGCCCCTGAAATAGTTTACAGAAAAAAATAAAAGCAAAGTCAGAAGCTACTGAACTGGACAATTCTCATACTGATCCTAGAAAACACTTGTTAAGAGCCATCCATGGGCTCAGTCCCAAACACTGAATCTTTTCCCCTAAAAATTCACCTCCCAAACAAATTTTCTAAGATTGCAAAATACTGGTTAGGAGTTGTGGGGGTTTGTTGCAGGTTTTTAAATGGATTTTTAAAATATGTTTTATATTTAATGAGGTTTGTTTTTGCTGTTAGATTACAAAGCAGCTTCCTGCTACTTGGCTTGCAAAGAAGTTTGCCATGGTCATTGTCTCCAAAACTATCAGAACTGTGGATACTGGAGAGAGAATTGTTGGCTTACATCTGAGTGATGGAAGCATGTTTTGAAATCAGTTTATCATCATGCATAGTTGCATGTAATTTGTTATTATATGGGGTAACAAAGTTAATAAATTGCATCTTTAAAGGTGCAGATGTTTGCTCATTTAATGCTGCAGTTCATCTAAAAGAGCAGAAGTTTATAAAGGAAAAAAGAAAAAAACTTTCCTGAATCATTGTCCCTTCTAATTCAGCTCAGATTGAACTACAACAATAACATTTTCATGTAGTAGTAAAGAACATTTTATTAAAATGGAATTTTTTCAAACCTTATGTATCAAAACTAAGGCCACAACTAATGCTAACACAAAGTCAAGAACCTCAAAAGGTTCTTATAATATGATACAATTTAGAAATCCGAGATGAGGCTATTTTACAAAGTTACTCAAACATTCTGCGATGCAGCATTACTTACTTGTTCTAAAATATTACATCAATTATTCAAGTGATAATACTTAATGATGCAAACTACTGAATTATCAGCGCATGTAACTCATTTTTATTTTGGTCCCCCCACAAGTAACTTTCTGCACCACTCCAGTTACTGAAATAAATGAAAGCACAAAATATTATAATAGGAGCTGCCCCACAGTTCCTCCCTTTTGTGGTGAGTTAATTTCTTTTCTTCTAATGCTAAATATCTCCAGTCATAATAGCAATAAATTCTTCCTGATTGACTGTAAAAAAAAGACAAAAAAGGGAGGAAAAAGGACAATCATTAGTCAAACAGTAAACAACAATAAATTATAAAATAAAATAATGCTTATCTGCACTTTACTTAAAGGCTTCTCTGTTAGAATTTGTTGCATCTGATCAATTACTGTAAGTGTTAAGTGTTTACAAGTTTGCTTCTAAAACAGGAGTTTTGCACAGTTTTTTTAATGCAACATGAAGTCAGAATGCAAGCTTTATTATGTGGAATACTAAAGTTAGAATCTAGCTCACTTATAATCACTTATATTATTCCTAATTATGGAAGTAAAAATATTCTAAAAGTGAAACATGACAGGAAAAAAAAAACCTGAGAAACATGTAAGATGGTTATGCAAAATAGTATTATTTTATAGGTCTATAAAAATGTTAAGAATGGTATCTAAATTTTATTAAGTAAGTACTTCTCAAGCAATAATACCTCAGCCAATTATGACTGAATTCAGTTTTATTCTTAAAATCATAATTCAAAACATTACGAGCAATGTACCATCACAGATCAAACAATGCTATTCCAATAGCAATCCCAATCTGTAACACATGCCAAATACAAATACAAAGCAAATTTTAAGATCATTTAGCAATTATTCCATAAATTACCTAGATTTAAAATGGACACTTGATGAGCCTTTCCCCATCTGAACTTTCATCACTCTTCATTAATAATTAACAGAAATTTTACACAAATGCACTTGAAGAAATTAAGTCATAATAATACATTAAATAGCATTCATTAATTATTTTGCTGCAGTTATACCTGAGGTACTGACTCATACTTACTCATATGTTAAAACACAGCCACTGTAAAAGAGTGGTTAGAGTTAACCAGTGAACATGTTCACTCTGCAACTAATTACTGTAGGGGCGAATGATTAGACTATGGTGGTATGGAAAACACAAGACACATACAAGCCCTGACAATTGTCCACCCGAGCCAACATACCCAAGTTATTCCTAAACAAAGCACTGCAAAGAAAGAACTACGTTCACAGATAAAAGAAAATTAAAGAAATTCATCTATGTTAAAGAATAAAAAACATTTTAAAATTAAGTAAGTCCTGCTGTGATGCATGTAAAAAACCAGGAAACAAGTAGACTTAGTCTAGCTTAAGGCCCTATGCTCTGAAACACCAGTCCATCTCATAGTTATATCTAGTTCTAAGACACAAAAATACTGCCACTGTATGACTTCAAAAGCATTTCCACAGCTTTATCACAGTAACCATACAGTAACAGCACAAATTCAAACATCATCTCAAAAACATTCTCTTGTTTACAACACACCTGAAACCCTTCTGCAAAGTGGTAATACAACACTACAATGACAAAGAAATTTTGGAACATTCAAAGAAATGTCAAAAAGCAGTGTAGTTACAATTCCCAGTAACCCAAGCTAATCCCCTTCAGATGCAGGATCTGTTTACGAGTTAAACACCATGAAAGCAGAAGCTGTTTCGTGGCATCAGATTTCCCTCAACTCTATAACCCAGGTAATCATAAGAACAAACTAGAATCACAGCTAATATAAAAATACCATTGACTTAGAATCTTGAGAGTTAAAGGCGCACATTTTTTCAGTGATGGGTTTGGGTACTTCTCTTAATTCCGTGTAAAAATCTGAGACACAAGACTATATAGTGTTTCCTACAGTTGCATCCACACAAGATGATCAAAGCTGTATGAACTGACACCATGGAGTTTCTAAAGCTAGTTGTGCTCAAAACCACAAGTAATTATTAAACCCAGGAATACCAAAATAAGATTATTTACATATTTAAGGGAAACAAAAATACATCAAATATACTTTCTTTTACAGAAATCTGTGTATTGCCTACCAGTAGAGCTTAGTGGCTTTGCTGGGAACATAAGGGTTCATGAGTATCATACAAGACACCTCCTTATTTCACTGTGAGCAAAACAATCTCTCAAATGTAATAAAGGTATTAAACAAAAAGTGGTATTATTCCTGTATTTCACATATCAATAAAAATGCTGACAATTAATAGTTTCAGGGGTTTTTTTGAGGGCAGGAAAAGGAGGAGAATTACATGACAGCAAGATTTTGCCATATGACCCTGGTGTTTGAAGACAAATAAAATGGGTGATTCACAGGGTAATCTACTTTCTCAGAATGAATCTTTTAAAAAGCTAGGAATAGCCTCAGTTTTCTTTAAAGAACAAAAACCACATAGAACTTCAAGGATAAACAGCAGCAGACCCAAACATTATGCTGTCAATCTTCCATATTCAATCTTCTGCTTGATTGCTCTAACAAAGACAACGAATGGATGACTGAATAAGAGGAAACAGAGCCCCTCAGTCTTAGCTGATCAATTTGATTTAAAAAAATGTAGTACTGACACAAAATAATTATGACTCAATAACTCTCCTGAAAGAAGTTATGTTCTATTTGTAGTACCCAAACAGCAATGTGACAAAAGAACACTGATCCACAATTCTGACATCTCATTTGGCAGCTCCAGGAGATCAACACATGACAAAACATACTTGCACAAAGGATTCTACTTTCACTAGTATCTACAGCTACGACTTCCAAAAAATAATACCTATGTTGAATAGCATAGAAAACTATCTGTCAAAAGATTGACAACACAATTTTTTCCACTAGTACATGCGAGTTTTTGAGTTCAAGAGATGCTCACAAGCATAAATATCATTGACACACGAAAAAACTGATGACCTGCTAGTGAAATCTCAGATATGGCTACCACCCTGTAAAAATGGTGTTTGATGGACTGATGCACTCTTTAGGTACCAGGTCTTAAATTGAGTGATCCTTGAAATTCAGGTATTAAGGTTTCTGATGTAAAAATAAGGTTGTTTTGAAGATAATGAACAACTCTTTAAGTTTCAGTGTTCACAGTGATTTAACATCTATAGTATCAAACTCAATTTGTTAATCCATTCTTTATCTACCTAGCAAATCCCTTCTGAGCTTACTCTGTATGGACCTTGTCAGTTGCAGAGTCATTTTTCACACTATACTTTTCAGCACTCCAAGGATCAGAAGGATGTTAAAGAGCCATCCAAGCCAATCCTACATAGATCCAGGCTACTACCAGCATGATTTATTAGCTTAATGCTCCATATTCAACTCTGAAATCACAATCATGACAGATCGTCACTTAAGATATATTGAGTAAGTGATCAAAAGACTCACTCACAGCACTTTAATACTTTTACTGATTTGTAAGGAAATAAAAACCTCTTACTTCTACCTCTAATTAGACTTTCACTCATCTTTTAACAGATATTGGTTGAGTAAGAGTTGGTAGTGAATCAACTCAATTCTTAGACTGCAGGATTAGTAGCTGTCAAAAGCACATCTGCATTATTTGGAAGCTAAATTATGTTTGAAATGAAAGTCATCTAGAAGAAAATTAAAGAGAACATTTCGACAACAAAACAATACCTAAAAGGGAACAAAATTAAGAACAAGATTATATGGTGTTTTATTTGCCAACACGTACTTTCTCCATCTCCATCCTTATCAAATTCTTCAATCATAGCCCGTAGTTCTTCATCAGACATATTTTCACCCAATTCTCTAGCAACCCGGCGCAAGTTTCTCAGACTTATTTTACCAGAGTCATCATCGTCAAACAATTTGAATGCCTTGAGTATTTCTTCTTGTGGGTCTCTGTCCAATATCCAATCTGTTACTGCAAAAAGGATACTTAAGTTAGACTAAAAACTTCTGGACTGTAAACTGTAAACTCGACCTTTGAAAACTAAGACAATATTAAGAACACATGATTTCACCTGTTCTTACATTTCTACAGACCTTAATGTGTGTATTTGTTTGGTAGTTGTCTGACCTCTTTTTCCCACCTCTGTTTTCTCAAGGTGAGTTGCCCACTTTGGAAAATAACTGTCACAGTGGAAAGTGGCATGGCAGTTCAGACACAGTCACACTTTCCACACATCTTCCAACAGGAATTAAAAGTACACACAGGATGCCTCTCAAAATTCCAAATTTTGAAAACACCATCATCATCAACACAATCTTTCAGATGAAGGTGTGATATTTTTTTTTTTTTACTTTATAAGTTTTCATCAGGACAGAATTTTGAGTTGGAGAGAACTCTGAAACAGTAAGTGAAGAAAAACATCCACATGGAACCTCTCTTTTACATATAAAACCACACTAACACTAAAAGCCCCCACAACCAACTAACAAACCACATCCCATCCCCTCAAACCTGAAAACAAAAAAAAGACTAAGCATAGGGGTTATGAAAAGGATGAGGCTATGAATTACAAGATATTTATCCTGAATGGATTCTTCAGCCTTTATCATTCTTTTTAAGACATTTGTCAGTTTCTGCAACAGAAAATACAAACTTGCCTCATGAAATGTTTTTCTAGTAATTACTTCAGACCAACCAACAATAATGTATCCCCTCATCTTTGTACCTGCTAGTCTTGTATTACAGAGCTACTCTTGCATTATCAAGCCATTAAAAACACATCAACATTGCTTGCACATAAAGAACCACTTACCATTTGCTACTAACTGCAGATGGAATGTCTGCCCTGGCTCAGCAAACTTGAGAGGAAAGAATTTTTCATGCTCATATAAGCCAACTAAAGCAATAAAGTTTATTTATCTGCAGATTTACCCTACATTTAAAAATTTTCTTTTAAAACAACTGTCCCACATCACTTGAAAAATGCTACCTTTTGTAGCAAAAAGACAACTGAAAAATAATAAAATGTCTCTAATTACAAAACTATAGAAGACAAAATATAATTGCATCTTTATCTATTTCACTTGAATATCAAATTAAAAGAAATTGATGGCTCAAGAATCACTTAGCTATATTCAACAGTTCTTCACAGTTAATGTCCTAATAACCTATTTTATCTAACTCCCCAATCTTACTGTTAGAAGTGATATAATATTTAATTCTGTGTCCAGATTGTATGGCAGCACAGCAGCACGTTACCTCAACTCAAGTTTTCCAACAGGTTCAATCCTCTCCCAAATATATACTGTGCTTTCTACAAGAATTTTCCTGGTGTCTTGCAGCACTTAATGACTGTCAATATTGATAGCCAGAACAGAGTAAGGAAACAAGGAACAGCATTGCAGATCAGGAATTTTAAAAAAATAATTGCATGATAACTACAGTATATTCATTTTATATAATATTACAGCACAATGATGTAATTTTAAGACTAGTATTACTATCACATCAATACACTCATTTTCTTTCTAATACTTCCACAAAGGCTTTATGAAACAGAAAAGAAACAAAAATAATTTTCTCTAACCTGGAATATAACTACAAAAATATTACCTGTCATTAACAAGACATTTTGTCCAGTACTAACCTGTAAAACAATTACAGTAATTTCAATAAGGCGCACCCTTTTGACTAAAATTTTGGTCCGAACCCGGAAGTGCGCCTTATACTCCAGAGCGCCTAATATATGGACAAAGTTTGGAATTTTGCTAACCCGGAAATGCGAGCTGCGAGCCGAACCACGCAGGGCTGTGGAGTTCAGGGGGGCTCGGCACGTGTCCTGGTTTGGAGGACAGATGTCTGCTAAGAAAGGCAGGAGCCTCTCTTTGAAATGGAGAATGTAAACCTCCTCCCTCCAAATTATTATAATTTTGAAACTAAGTGGCTCTCAGGCAAAGATATGGGAATTAGGAATACCAGTTCTTTACTAGGAAAATTAAGAAATAAACCCCAAACACTGACAAAGCGTCTTGGGTTACAATACAGGATGTGATCAAAGTACCTACTCTACCACCATCTGTTGTGACGGGGGGGCATTGATCCTTATCTCCGTGCAAGACACCCATGCTAATGGGCCATCCATTGAAACCAGTAGGGCATTGTTCTTTATCTTTGCACCCCTCATCCTTCTTCCAGGGACCTATCTTCAGCTAATGGCCTATTGAGTCTCACTGTGTGACTGATAAAATTACTTTATCCCATTGAAAGTTGCTCCAGCCGGGGGGAGAGCTAAGCCTTTCTTACCTAGATAAAAACTGAAATTCTAGGACACCGAGTAGCCCTTTCTCTACTGGACTCTTGAAAAAAAATGAGATTTCTCCACATCACTACTAGACCTCTGGAAGGAAACGGCACCTTCTACAAGACCACTGCTTCAACTAAACCACATCTGTCACTGCAAGAAGACTGCTGCCACTATTTAATCAATCTGCCACCAACACCCTGCCTGACAGGGTGTCAGGTTGTACTCTGACTTTGTTAGCGTTTGGGGTTCTTTTCTTTGTAGTGCTCTATTTCTATTTCTATTTCCCTAGTAAAGAACTGTTACTCCTAATTCCCATATCTTTGCCTGAGAGTCCCTTGATTTCAAAATTATAGTAATTTGGAGAGAGGGGGTTTACACTCTCCATTTCAAAGAGAGGTTCCTGCCCTTCTTAACAGACACCTGTCCTCCAAACTAAGACACAAAGTCACAGTACAACCTGATATCCTGTCAGGGTGACACCATTTGGTCAGGGTGCTGGTAGCAGTCCCATTAAATGGTGGCTACAGTCCTCCTGAAGTGACAGATGTGGTTCAGTTGAAGCAGTGGTCTTGTAGAAGGGTGCAGCCTCCCTCCGAAGGTCCAGGGATGACACAGAAAAAAAGTACGGTTTTCCTCTGGAGTAGGGATGACACAGAAAAAAAGTACGGTTTTCCTCTGGAGTCCAGGGAAAAGAGGGCGACTTGGTGTCTCAGAATTTCAGTTTTGATCTAGGTAGGAAAGGCTGGACTCTCCCCCCTGGCTGGAGCAACTTCCAATGGGATGAGGTAATTTTATCAGTGACAGAGTGGGACTCGATGGGCCATTAGCAGAAGATAACTCCCTGGAGGAAGGATGGGGAGTGCAAAGATAAAGAACAATGCCCTACTGGTTTCAATGGATGGCCCATTAGCATGGGTGTCTTGCACAGAGATAAGGATCACTACCCCACCTGGTCACAATAGATGGCCCATTAGCATGGGTGTCTTGCACAGAGATAAGGATCACTGCCCCACCTGGTCACAATAGATGGTGATAGAATAGATACTTTGATCACATCCTGTATTGTTACCCAAGACAGCAGGGCTGGTGTGATTGTTACTAATTGGTTACTTTGTTGTGCAAGGATGCTCACTGAAAAAAAAAAAGGTGCGCCTTATACTCCAGTGCACCTTATATAGGGTCAAAGTTCTGAAATTTGCCAACACCCAGAAGTGCGCCACATACTCGTGAAATTACTGTAATGTTGCCGTATTTCAATCACTAATTCTTTTGACATACTAAGATGACTGCTATTTGTAGCCAAGAGCAAGCACTAGGCATTTTGTTTAATAAAACCTACAGAAATATAATACTTTGAAGAAATGGACTAGTATGATCATAATGAACTATACATAATGTTCACAATAAGCTAAGAATTTAAACCCACACATATTACTTCTTGGTAAACATATATTGTATGCAAAAGCATAAATAATGTGTAACAAAAATCTCCTAAAATCTTCAAAGAAACACCAGGTCTAAAAATTACGCAGATCACTACATATTCAAAATACAGAAAATTCCACAATACACAAATTACAGATGAAAGGCACAACTAATTTTACTGGCTTCACCAACTCTTGAAAATTCTTGTAGTACAATATTTAAAATCGACTTCAATTTCTCTCATCTTTTTTATATATGACATCTATACTTTGCTTGTCTGTGTATGCACTCCTTCCAGTGAAATTCAATGCCAAATCCCTTTTCCACAGCAGGAAGAAGACTCTTACAGAGATCCATGAACAAGACAAGAACAGCTACACTTTAAACTAGCATTTATTCCTCTGTATTCCTCTGTAAGCTTGAAAGAGATTGTGTATAGCCTACTTCTTTTTACACTGTAGCTATCAATCTCTCTATATATCAAATTAAGAATTCAGAAAACATTTATCTTCCTTCACTATTGACCTATTTAAGCAAAATATGAAATGAAATCTCCCATTCCTATTTCTTAATACATAATTGAAGAAGTCTACATAGTATAGCTTTGAAATTGTATTCACTACTGCAGGTTAAATATCTCTAGAGGTAGAAGCACAATCAAACACATACCAACTTCATTAAAATCTTCAAAGGTGATCTTGCCTGTTGATTCTTGATCATAATCTTTAAGTATTTTCAGGACATCAGCTTTTTTCACATCAAAACCCAAGGCTCTCATTGCCACCTTTTGGAATAAAATGGAAGTGCAACCATAGATAAGGATCAAATTAGAGATTCATCAGATTTTCCTTTTAATTTCAGTAATTACCTTATTGCTTATAGAGAAAGAGCATATCAATGGCTTAGTAACAATAAATAAAAATAAATAAAAGGAAAAGAGTTTGGGGATATTGAAACCATTTAGAACTACTATTAGGAAATTAAACATCTAGTTACAGTGGGGAAAAAAAAACCTTTTGCATTTTTAGGGATTTTACAGACTGGAGTAAATGCTTCTTAGGACAAGTACATCTATTCCTCATTTTCAAAACCATTTCAAAATCTTAGCTTTTTAAGACAAAACTGAAAATCATTCTACAAATTATTCTTCATTTTTCAGACAAGTGTGTATGTCCAAGGATTTACTACAAGACTTTTAACTGCTTTTCCAGTCAGCCACAGAAGCAAACCTACATTTTACTTTTCCATAAGGGTAAGAGTCCACATTTAGTTTCTCATTTCACCTTAGGAGGCAATTTCTGAGCACACACTACCCTGACTTCCTCCGAACTGATGAATATAGGCTAACCACATATGGAAAACCACTGAAGTAGTTACTAGGAAATTGATGCTAGATGCTGATTTTGTAGAGAAATAAATAAATAGTTTCTTTCATCATGTATTTCTGCTCTTTCACAGTGTTAGCTTCAGGGTGACAATATTTAAATAGACAGCTAAAAAGAGCTTTTCAAGTACAGTAATTTCACGATTATAAGCCGCACTTCCAAGTGCCAGCAATTTTTCATTCTTTGTCCATATATAAGCCGCACATTACAATACAGAGTGTGATAAAAGGTATCTATTCTATCACCATTTGTTGAGGGCAGGGGCAGTGATCCTTATCTCAAAGGCAGATATTCTGCTAATGGGCCATCCATTGAAACCAGGCGGGGCATTTTTCTTTATCTTTTCACAACCAATCCTTCCTCTAGGGAGTTATCTTCTGCTAACGGCCCATTGAGTCCCACTGTGTGACTGATAAAATTACTGCATCCCATTGGAAGTTGCACCAGTCAGGGGAAAGAGTCCAACATTTCTTACCAAGAAAAAAAACAGAGGTTTTGGGACAATAAGGGAGCCCCTTTCTCCACTGGACTCCAGAGGAAAAACAGATTTCTCCACATCACCACTGGACCTCCGAAGGGAAACTGCACCTTCTACAGAATCACTGCTTCAACTGAATCACATCTGTCACTGCAGGAGGATGCAGCCACCATTTAATGGGACTGCTACCAACACCCTGCCTGACGGGGTGTCAGGTTGTACTCTGACTTTGTCAGGGTTTGGAGTTTGTTTCTTTGTAGTACTGTATTTCTATTTTAATTTCCCTAGAAAAGAACTGTTATTCCTAATTCCCATATTTTTGCCTGAAAGTCCCTTGATTTCCAAATTCTAATAATTTGCAGGGAGGGGGTTTACATTCTCCATTTCAAAGAGAAGCTCCTGCCTTTCTCAGCAGACACCTGTCCTCCAAACTTAAACAGCAACTTTTCGTTCTTTGTCCGTATATAAGCCACACCTGATTATCAACCGCACTTCGGGTTATCAAAATTTCAGTAAAAATGGTGCGGCTTATAATCGTGAAATTACTCTAATCATGACAGCTGTGAATTCCAAGCATAACAACCAGAAAAAGCATAACCATAACCGAGAGAGTCACCAGCACAACCCTAGTCGCAGTGGTTTCCAGCAAAGATAAAATATGTGAAATCTGAAATAAAGACAAGGGAATTGTTCTACCTTACACACTCCTGTAAGAACAAATTAAATATAAATAACACTTCTTTCCTCCTTTGTGTTACTTGGTAGACCCAGAATGTAGAGCCAATACACTTGATTAGGCATTCTTTCAAAAAAAAAAAAACAATCTCACCCTATATGTGACTGAAACACTGGCCTCTCCAAAGCTACTTTTTATTTTCAAGGCCTTACATAGAATAAAAATGCATAAAAGATTTAAGGTGAGTTTAGTGAACCTCATTTACTACTCTGTAGACTTTCAGATGGGAGGTCTTATACAGAAAAACATCCTAAACTCCATCTACTAATAGCTATCATTAGGAACATCCTTCTTTGGGAAGGGTAACATGCAGAGCAAAAAGTACACCTTATTTCTACAAATCATAGGTTTTCCTTTGAAAAATATAGGTAAGCTCTGGCTTGTTCTCAACAGTTCTACAAATCTGATTTACATCTTTTACCTACACATCCAAAACCAACATCAAGTTTTAGGTTATACAATGTCTTTAAAAATAATCAGTTTTTCAAGAGTTTTTCCTACTTGGTCATCTATCCAAGCTTATCCCTGGTAGGCAATTATAGGTTTATTTAGAATGCTACAACAATTCTGTTACTACATTAAGTATATAAAATGGGAAGAAAAGCTTATTCTTACACCAATGGAGTATTTCCTGTCTTTTCTTCTTTTTTTCCCCTCACTCTTTTAACCCAGCAAGACATCTTGAAGTAAGTTCTTAAAGATCCAGCCAGAATCTTAAGAACTCACGATGAAACAGATATATTATCTGCTATAAAATTGCTTAAATGAAAGAAAACTTCTACCTTTAATTCATGATAATTTATTGCTCTGTCCTTGTCTGTATCAAACAATTCAAAGGCATCTTTAATTTCTTGCTTCTGTTCCTCAGTCAGTTCTCGTCTTTTCTTCTTTTTAGTTTTATCTGCTGAGAGTTCATTCCTATGTAAAGAGAAAGCAACATAGTGCAACGGATTTCTACTGGGAACATGCCACCATAAATAACTTTTCCACCTATAAGAAACTCATGATAATTTTAGAAATCACTACCTTACCTAGTCAATATTTTCTGATTCTGTATTCCCAGTTTAAAATAACATTTGAAATAGACAATTTCCTTGTAAAATCTGAATGATACCTCCAGTCCCTCACCCAATATAAAATCAGCACAGGTATTTTTGTTAATAAGCAGTAACAATAAAAAAAAGGGGGGTTAAAAAATTACCAGTTAAAAAGGCTTCTTGAGGTTACAAACTAGATTAGTCGTTGAAGTTATACAGCTCATGAAAACAGTTAGTTTCCACAATGTAGCTTAAAAAAATAAAATAACTTTGGGGACAGACATGCTAGTGGAAGACAAACTAGGCCAGATAGTCTGGGTACTAAAGCTGGTTTTAGGTCCTACAAATCAGCTTTGTTACCTGTAACAGTCCTTAGATAAAGGTTACTTGCAGGGTTTGGGGGTTTTTTTAATCCCACACAAACTGTTGTGAAGATTTTTTTGCTTTGTTTTGGTATATACAAGAGACAAGCCCCCCAAATCAACAAATTTTGTTCGAAGACTTGAGCAAGATTTTCTTTGGCTAGTCTAGGAATAAGTTTATATTTCCAGAGGAGTATAGTAAAAGGACAAGAGACTGTACCTACAAAATTTAGGGGGAAAAACTGCAGCTGGAAGAGAAACTGCAGCTAGATCTAAGGGGAAACATTTTCTCAACTCATGTGGTGATCTGCTAGAACAGTTCCACTGGGAAGGAATCTCCATCATCAGAAATTTTCTGAACTGAACTATAAAAGGTGCTTAGCATCCTCAGCCAGCTTTTTGTAGAAGTTGCTGTGATCAGGAAGCTGGATTACATGACTCCTTTAAATCCTTTAAATCCTTCCTAACCTAAATTACAGTTTATGTTATACTCTCCGGAAAAGGCTTTTTAATGCTCATTTGTCCTTCTGCCAGAGGCAGAATGTGTGCTGCATTGCCTACTGTAGAATGTGTAAAGATTACTGATCAGTGAAAACTTTGCAAGATTAACTTTCCAAATCCCTTCTAATAAGATGTTTTATGCCCTTTTTTTAAAAAAAATTGCTAATTTTAATCAAAACCTAAGATTAAACACTTATCTAGACTTAGCTTTCAGCAACCACTGAAGCAAAAATCCCAAATACAGACAATAAAAGTGCAAGCTGCAGAAGCTGAGCCTGCTTCAAACCACAATACTCTCTGAAAGAGTAAGATGTCCTTAACAGGCCAATAGAGACAAATCCACAGGCTTTGGATTACTACAGCTCTTGGAAGGACTAAAATAACTTTGAGCTAGCTATTTAATTAGGACTGGGAGAGTAGTCCAGGCCCAGGGAGCCCAGATTTTGTGAGCTACGATGAAGAAATCCATTTATAAGCGTGAAAGCAGATTAACACTTAACTCTTCTGAAAAAGCAACCTGGGTACTTAAGTGTTCATTTAGTACTTAGCATAAAATTAATTTATCAAAAGACAAAGCAGTACTCAAATACAGTTGCAATAGTTCAATGCTTCCGAAACTACTTTAACCATACTAAGCATGACGCCCTTGGACTTAAAAATTAAGGATCACAGTTGCCATGTAAATGTATTAATTACACTTGAAGACAAGAACTTGCCAGGTACTGGGATTCATATGCCAGTTTTCTTTAAGCAATAGCTACTAAATCATAATTTATAAACAAAACAAAGCCGAGTAGTTTAACTTTATGCCTCTTCACAGGCCTTTAGAAAGCACATCAGGCAACGCAGAAGCGAACCTCGCAAGGCCAGACGCGCCGGACCTGATCCGCCCCCGACGCCAAAGGGATCAGACGTGACGGGGGAGCCCGAGGATGACCAAGGCCCCGCCACGGTCTGACGCACCCCGCGTTCCGCCAACCCCTCTCAAACGGCGGCGGCGTGGCTCTGAGAGACCTCCGCCCGCGCTCTGGGCCCCGCGCGGGGCAAGCGGGAAAGCGCCCTGCTTGTACCGACCTGAGGGCCAGGCTCATCGTGCCGCTGCCGGGCAGCCGCGTCCGGCAAACGTACACCCTCCCCTCCACAGGGCCCCGGCGCGTCCCAGCCTCGGCGACGCCGCGCTCCGGCCCTGGAAGACGCCGCTCAAGCCACGCCCCCACCAAGTACCGACGTCCGATTCGCTAAGAGTTGATAAGATCCCGCCCCCCGGCCCTATACGCTCTACTATTGGCTGGCATCCTGGCACTCAGGGCAGAGGAGGTGGTTCCTGCTGCGCGCGGGCGATGGCTCTCGACGGCGCCTTCGGCCGCCGATTCGCTTCTGCTGCAAAACGGGCAACACGAGAAAGTTTTCCTGAGGAAGGATATTCCTTGATGTTTGATCTTGATCTGTTCAAGTCTAATCAACAAAAAAGGAGATTTTAATCTTGAAACTGATAGACGCTACCAAGCAAGCTCAAAATGATGTCCAGGGGTTAGAAAGACAAGTCTCTTGTCGGTGGAATTTCCTTGTAAATGTCTAGGGCACGACGTGTTTCAGTGATGTCAGACAAACAATTCAGAATTCACGGGCCACAAGGACATTTGGTAGAACTCCCAAAATACGGAGGAAATTAATAAAGGCAACTCAGCATCTCTGCTGAATCAGCTTCACTTCTGGCAGACCACTGACCAAGCTGCCCACTAGCTGAAGTGAAGGACTGGGCATGTAGATAATAAGCACGGGAAGTAAGACAATAATTAACCAATAGACGATAAAATAATAATTAATAAAAGAACTACATAACTTGAAGCCTATATTGTGTTTATTGGCTAAAATGTATGAATACTAAAGAGTTTTGATAGTTTGCATACTTCATAGAATACCACCCAGCACCCACACTTGTGCAACTAATATCTGAAATAAATAATCCAAGTCTCCCTCAAGTGTGTAATTACTGGCTTATTGCACACTGGGTAACAAATCTGATTTTGTGGCCAACAGTTCTGCTGGCCCTGCTGTAGCCTGGATGTGTGGTGGCTGTGTCTGAACAACTCCCTGTGTGTGGCCTCAGGCCCTGCTCAACTCAGACTGTTGGAGGTGCGGTGGGCTGTGGAGGAGCACACAAAAGCAGCATTTACAGAAGCATTTCTGGCACTTGTACAGATTTTGCCATACTAAAAATTTGATGGAAAGCAATATTACTGTGTGGAGATTGAAGACCTTAATGTATAGTTCCAGTTATCATTGACGCTAATATTTTTGTGTCTTGCAAAACAGTCAGTGAGTCAATATTACATATCTATGTGGGGAAAATATGCATATCACTGACGAGAAAACTCAGATTTGTTAAAAGTGCTACCTCGGTGCTCTGGTTTGTGACAAAGTAACTGTCCCTGTGCCTTGCTTCACAAATGGGGATGTTTCATAACCAGCTGTAACAACATTGTGCAATGTTACTAACTGGACCATAATGATATTCAGATCCTTGCTAATACAGTGTTATACAGTTTGGCTAGAGAGACTGAAAATCCTCAGTCAAAAAAAATTCATTCAGGTGTTTCAGTCCTGCTCCTTTCAGGACTGACAGCATGTCTTGGAGATGTTTTGCACCTGTGTTTCCAGTAATAGAGTACACAGTGTTGAATATGTAGAGTTTGGCTTGCTCAAGACACAATTTTCCTGAACAAAGTCAAGCAGAGATGAAACTTATTCGGCTGTTTATTCGTATTATGTCTAGTCCACAGATCAAATAGGCAGAAGCAAGAGGTTTGTAATTGACCTCTGCTTACAGATGGTAGCTTTGCAACTAAAAGCATAAATTACTGGCAGGTTTGACTCTCAACCTGTACTGTGGGCAATATACTGTGGCACAAATATAACCAGATTAAGTTTTTGTGTTTCATAGGACATATTTATTGTCCAGAGAGAAAAGGAAGCATTAACCAAGTGGTGAGTGGAGTGTGGAAAAGTAGAACCAGGACTCCTCAACTGCACCAAGAGCCCCAAATTCTGCTGTTTCACCCCAGCTCTTGCCTCCTCTGCATGTTGATCCTGGAGCTCAGCATAGGGAGTCTTGGTCCTTGCCTGAGCTGCACTGGGGTTATTTCTGTTTTCATACTGTGTGCTGCTCTTGCTGACGTGTTGACCAGACTTCATGGCCTGGCCATGAGCTTGAGTTATCACTTTGCCATTGTCTGCAGTCACTGGTATCCAGCTTGTCCTCTGCACCCGTGCCCTGGCTGCTCTGTGTCAAGTAGAGTGAAATACCTGATACTAATACTCTGGGCATGCTTCTGGGAACTAGAGATCCACATTCAGGTCTCTACTTCTAAACTTAAAAGCTAAAAAGTTGTTCCAGAAACCAAAGTGCCATTCTTTGTAAATTGATTAAAGTTCGCAGCAGTGCTCATACTGAAATTGAGATGAAGTAAGGAATTCCAAACAGAAAAGACAGGCTCAAATAATAATAGCTAAAAATAAGTACATGTTTGTGGTCACAGTGACTTGCAAAATCCTTTCATTTTCAAAGTTGGCTAAACAAGTCCTAAAATGACCTCTTACGAATAGAGTTGGTAAGTTAGCATTAGCAGTTTCCTCACACATACATATTGTCAGCTTAATAAGGAAAACAATTAATAAAGAGATCTATTTAAGGATGTTGTTACTGGCTTTTACTTAATTTTCAACCTCATTTATTGCTTTTTAAAAGTCATTTGCAGGGCTGTCAGGTCTGCCTTCCTTCCTTCTATTCTTCTCAAGTCCTATTTTATTAGTATTCGAAACTATCCTACCACTCTCTTGTCCTCAACTGAATTTGAGTGTGCAGAAGATTATAAACCTCATCCCAACTGCTCAAAATTGTATCACATATCAGTACTATAATTAAACTAATCCTGATTTTTTTAAAGAAGAACTTGGGCAAGATTTCATGCAAGTTCAAGTTAGGTTTGTTCATGCCACTCTTAGAGCAAAATATATGTAAATATATAAAGCCGGATTGAAAACGTACTAAGTATCATTGCCAGTTTGAGTATTATAAACGTGCTTCTTTGTGCATCTGGGTTAAACTGCTGAGAAATACCTGCACAGCTGCAGAAATGTTGCCTAGGTTTCTGAGCCTTTTCCCATGTCAGGGTCCTTTTTGTTATTGCTGTTTTTTGTTTGCTTGTTTTTTGTTTTGCTTATTTTTGTTGTTTATTTTTCCAATTTTAATTTCTGTTGAATGCCTCATCGCTTCCCCAGGACTCTGTTAGGCACGTGTGGAAATATGCCTAGTTAGTTGCTAAAATAATTTTTTAATTAATAATTTTTAAACAGGTGAGATTAGCCTGTTTAGTAAAATCTGAGTGGTTAGGAGTAACCATGCTAGAGATGGTTTTGCGTAGCACAGTAAAAGCCAGGTGTAGGCTTGTAACACCGCTGGTTTCTAGTTTGATCTTCAGTTCTTCTTTCATGGTAAACGCAGCCAGAGCAGCGCTGGCAGTTATCGGGCGGCACAGCGAGGTGACATTCCCACCCACGGACGCTGCACAGGAGCAGCACCCCGCCCCCGACGGACATGACACGAGCAGTTACAAGCTTTGCGGTAGCATTCCACTACGCCAACCACGCGCGGCTGATATGTAACCTAGTAAAGTGACTTCACATTCTAGAGTGCCTGGACTACCCATGCACCTCGGAACGGCTTTCTGACTGCCCCAAAAACTGGTGCAATACAGCTGAAAAGTATTGGCTAGCAGCTCCTCCATGTAATAGTTACAGTAGTTTCACGAATACAAGCCGCACAGATTATAAGCCACACCCCCGGTGCCTCAACAATGTTGCTGTCTTTGTCAATAGATAAGCCGCACCCCGAATATTAGCCGCACTTTCGTTCGTCGCGAGAATCCGTGTGCAGCTTTCACAAATTGGCCAATTAGTAACAGGATCGCGGCATAGCGGGCTTTACTGGCTCGGGGCGGGGCCAGGCAGGCTCGGCCCGCTCATGGTTGCTGACGGGGCCGGCCGGGTGGTGCTGCAGCCGCCGCCGGGCTCACTGGCCCCCCTCTCCCGTCAGCACCGCCCCGCCGCTGCATTTACGTACTCGCCCTGCCGGCGGGCCAGGCACTGCCGCCGCTGGCAGGCATGCCGCCCGCGTCGCCGCTGCGTTAACGTAGTCGCCCTGCCGGCGGGCCAGGCACTGCCGCCGCTGGCAGGCATGCCGGCCGCGTCGCCACTGCGTTCACGTAGTCGCCCTGCCGGCGGGCCAGGCACTGCCGCCGCCGGCAGGCATGCCGGCCGCGTCGCTGCTGCGTTAACGTACTCGCCCTGCCGGCGGGCCAGCCGCTGCCGCCGCTGCCAGGCTCGCCGGCCGCCCCCTCCCATCTGCACCGCCGCCGCGTTTCCTCGCCCTGACTGGCACTGCAGGCCCCCGCACCGCCGGGCTCCCCCACGCTGCTGGCCCTGATTCTGCTGGGCTTTCCCCGCTGCCAGGCAGCCCCACCCGCCGGCCTTCCTGCTTCTGCCATGCTCCCCTGCACTGCTAGCCCCAGTTCTCCCGGGCTCCCCCGCCCTGCTGGCCCGGGCTCTGCCGCCCCCCTTGCCCCGCCCTGCTGGCTCAGGCTCTGCCGCCCGCCCCCCACACTGCTGGCCCCGCCTCTGCCAGGCTTTCCCACCTCAGCCGGGGCCGGCCGGGCTCCAGCTTGGCTTGGGGCTGCCGCGGGCTCTCACTTCCGTGTTGGCAGCTTTTAGAATTTTGTTAATGTATTAGCCGCCCCGGAATATTGGCCGCACTTCCGGGTTTCCACCAAAATTTTGGTCAAATTGGTGCGGCTTGTATTCGTGAAATTACTGTAACTTCAAATAAATCTAAAACATAATATAATGATTTTTTTTATTGCTTCTCGATCTTTTCTACACTTCCTAATTCCATTTGAAAGTGAAGGGAGTGAAGATACAGTAGTAGTATTTTGGATAATACATGGTTAAATTTTTAGACCCAAGAGGTACTGTTTATTGTTTTAAGTCACATATGTATTAATTACAATAGGATCTTGGACCAGTGTTGATTGAATGCTGAGACCTAGATCTTAACATTAAATATTAATAAATCCTCCTTTTCCTCCACCTTTATCTTCCTCCCCCTTTCCTAACACAGCTGCATATTTTTGTTTGTTTTCTTTGGCTACATATGTCTGCTCTTCCAAGGCAAAGTGCATCTATGATGTGTAAACATTTTTAATGCAGTTTCTTTCTCAGGAGCATAAATAATTCTGCTAGCAAGTTGTACATATACTCTATCTAGAATTGTAAGTGCTTCTGTTGAGAAATATCTAGAAATTACTACTTAACTGCATAGGATTATAATATTTTATTATGATAATACACACCAAAAAAAAAATGTGCATACTGTTGTTTAACATCATAACAGCCTTGAGAGATTACAGAACAAAACCTCCCATCTTATTTTTATGTCAATTCCTCAGTTTACTGAACACTGCATTAACATGTATTTAGATGTTACAAAGAAATCAACACAGTTCTAAATGCTCAACATTACGCAGTATTTAAACTTACAATGCACATTTTAAATATTTAATCTAAGTAGTGTTAAAGGACGACTGTCAAATTCTTACCATCAAAATCTGGTAAGCCTTAACAAAAATAATCAGAGACTGTTCTTTTAACTTAAAATCATTTAAGTATTGTTTATCTAGTCAATTTCTTATAATACAAAAAACAATTTCACGACCCTCAAAAAGCTACTTTCATTTGGATTATAACAGCAGTTTACTAACAAACTCCACTTTGGATTATGTGCATGTAAATCTCACTTCTGAGCTACAAAATTATCCCCTACGTTTTGGTAAAGCAAAAAAGTCAAAATTTTGCCAAATTTGGTTACATACTTAAGCAGACTTAAGCATAGCTTAATAGGACATTTTGACAGTGATCTGGCCATTTAAGGATCCTAGTTGATAGACATAATGAGCCCAGATGATACTGAGCCACAAATGATGGAGGATGGAGGTTACCTTTTTTTTGAACTGATGTGCCCGTGAGTCACCTCTTAGGAGCTCAGGCTTTACAAAACAGTAAAATCTGGCAACAGAAATTCTAATACTGGATCAAATAAACAAACTGATAGTGGTATAACACAGAATGCCAATTCAAAGAGACCTTACTCTTCTAGTGAACATTTGCAAAACTTAAGCAACTTGACATCCATACTGGCAGGTTTTGTGACAGGAGTTCTTGCTGACTGCCTTAATGCACAAGGTTACCTACAGGGCTCCCGGTCTTCACAAAACCATTGTTAAAAAGAATGATTATTACTGGTGTTACACCACTTTCAACTAATTTGCGGGAGTTCAATTACTGTAGGTAACCTGAGACACCATGGCATCTGCTGGATAACTTGTGTAAGCTTTAGCAATATGTATAACTTCAGCCTACTTCCCAGGCTGTTTTCGTATTTCTTCCTCTGCCAGCTGAGGCCAAGATAAACACCTCTTGGTTCTATGACATAAGTCTACCCACTGATCACTAGTCACATCATACACTGATGTACATGGAGTTCTCAAAAAAAAAGAAACTGATCTGAGTGATGACAAGTCTTTCAAGTGGTGCATCTCTGCACATGTTCTGCCCACTCACAATTTTGCTTCAGCTTGGAGATAGGCACTTCTAAGAAGAACTAGGCAACAACCAATCAGTACAAATTCTGGTAAAGAATATATTCACAGTAAAGGCAGGAGTCCAGTCATCTATGAAAGCAAAAAAGCCTTACATAAGATACTCTCTTTTATCATTTTTAGACAGAGATGCTTTTGAAATTTTGCAATAGGTTTGGGGTTTTTTCCCACAAGAATTTACATATTTTCAGAAGGCTATCAACTTCGTCTCCCTTATGCCTTAGAAAGAGCCCAAACCTTTGGCTCCCTTACTATTGGCTGTGATGGGGGTAAAACCTTCTGCACAAAGTCAAAGCCAAGAAGTAAAGTTAAACTGCAACTAAAATTTGGGAGAAGCATTTGCAGTCTTTTTAGGAACATGCATATGTCCAAGTACAAAAATAAATTCAGATAGTGTCCTTTTAAAAAGGTTAAATATATACAAACTGTTAGAATAATTACACAAACTCTAACAATTTCTGCAGCTTTTAAATATCACACATTCAATTCTCATAAACAAGTTACAATGCTATTTAGCATTTCTCAAATGTATTTAACTTTTTTTGGAGCAAACTCAATGTAACATACTTTACATTTTCAGAACAACCATGTGCAGCATACTTCAGATGCAAACAGTAAACAATTTGAGTTACATTCATTTTGTGATAAAAAGTAAACTAGGTGCTTAATGCAACATCTTCACTATGGCAAGGTCATGTTAATGCCTCAGTCCCTCTCCTAACACAGATGATTAAGAACCAAGTTACAAAACAGTCACATGAAAATCCCCTTAAGCATGAACAAACACAGCTCATCACAGTTCACTTCTCTCAATCTTCCAGAACAACATACTCTCTAAGTTTTTCTTATGAGCTGACCAGAAGAAAATAAACCCATCCAGGAAAAGCTCAATCCAATTTGTACAGGGTAGTGTAACACATTAATTCACTAGTTCACAAATTTTCTAATTCCTAACTCACATGCCTACAAGGAAGACAGTTCTCTAGCCAGTGGTGAAAGTGCTCCTGCTTGCTCCCTCTCTTTTGGTGCAGTGGGTTCCTTGCAGCACACCACGAAACATGAAAGCCTCAATAGTCTGTCTTTACCAAAAGCTTTTGGGTGAACTGATCTATCTGTGACTGCCAGCTTGAAAGCTTGGTCTATAGAACTTCCACCTGTTAGTATATTCTGAAGAAACTGCCAGACAAGTACTTTGCAAAGATAAAATTTCAGGTGGTGAGAGGTGCAGCAGATACCTGCCCACAGGTGGCAATGGCTGCAGATTTATTTCCTTTTGCCCACTGAGTCCTGCAGAGATGTTGCTCCTGCTGTGACCTAATGGCACTGCTCCCAGCAGAGACTAGATCTTCGCAAGAGCTCTGCTAGGTGAAAACCTGAGCAGGAGGTGATAGATAATCATGTCTAGTACCACATCAACAAAGTTTCAGGCATGAATGGAAAACTTCTCATTTTAGCATATCTACCAGAGTTGTAACAAAAATATAGATTTTAATTGCAATACGTGTGCAAACATGCTCTGAAAAAGTAGAAAGAAAAACTGTAGATTTGGCTAAAGCTACTAGTTTACAGAGTTTTTATAAAAACATGAATAAAGTAGGAAAAAACAGGGAGAATTTTTGAAATTCACCTGTATCAATCTGCCATCTTTTTGCTAACACATACTGCTTCTGCTTGTTATTGATGCTTTCACAACCCATTTTACAGCAGGTGACAGATCACACAAAATTGACTGTCACTGAGAAGTGATTCTTGAATTTGCAACACGAAGTGCTATGCTTGCAATGGATCTCATAGCACAGGTAGAAATCTTGTGACAAACTCCAGCTTGGGAAACATAGTTTGAAGCTAACCAATACAGCCTTTCTGCTCCAAATATGTTAAAGTGCCCAGGCAGTACTTTCTCCACAAGACCTCTGTCTACTAACTCCATCAGGCGCTGGCAGCTTGCAACATAGTCACTGATTCTGCTGTAGGGAAGCCAATCGATCATAGATCCATCATACACCACATCTCCGCTGAACAGAATCTTCCTGTCCTTGTCATGTAAGCAAATACTGCCTCGTGAATGACCAGGCATGTGCATGACAGTGAGTTGTCGATCTCCGAGGTTGATCACATCCCCTGCAAACAGATTTGTTACAGGAAATTGTATGCATTGTCATGTTTCTTAAATGACACAAAGAAAACTACCTACTCACTGGCAGAGTTTACATACTACAGATCACAACAATGGGAATAGGGCATTTATTTTTTTAGTGAGGTGTCTGAAATATAACCTTAGCAAAAAAGTGTTTTCAAATGACACTAACAGCTGACACAGGCTTGGGTGGTATTAACGGAATATATTCACATTCTAATAAATTGAACAATGTGAAAATCAATGCAGTAGTGAAAATAAAACAGGAAACAAATAGTACACTTCTAAGCTGGTTTTCCTTTGAAAGGTTACAAATAATGTATTTCACAATTTATTATAATTTTACCCTTATTTAATTAATCTAGAATTGCACTGCTGTTACTCCTAAAAGGCAGAAGGCCTAAACATAAATTGCTGGAGGAAAAGCAAGACAGGCCTCAACGTACTTTCTTAATCTCATTCATTAAGACAAAAAAATAGAACTTTCTTACCATTAGGTCATTTTTTTGCCAGTTTAAAAGCGAATGAATTGTACCAACCATTGAATGGATACTCTTGTCTTATGTCTCAGTTAATATCTTAAAAACTCTGATGCTACTCTGGCAGCCAATGCACTTGTCCTTTTACATAAGTAGTTTTAAAAATAATCCTCCCTCCTTTTTGAGGACAAAAAGCAACTTAAGTTTCTCTTGTTTTACTATAGTTAAATGTCACTATAGTTATTTAACTATTACTATAGTTAAATGTCATCCAATCTTTACTAAACCCTTCAGTAAGTTGAGTTCTGCTTTTCTAAGCACCTATGTGGGTGCTTAATAAAACAGAGTAAAGCACTGTGCCCAAGGTGTTACCTCTCTGAGTCACCCTTTAACATCTGCTGAACAGTATTGTACAGTTCAGGTGTTTTGCTACCAAAAACTCTAGTCACTGTCTCCCATTAGTAACTAAATGCTACATCAGAAACAACTGATTTTTTTTTACATTGTACTGAAGTCAGATAAAATCAGTAAATGTATTTATGTAGAATTCATATAAATTCTGTAAAACAAAAATTGTGATCTCAGTAGATATTTCAGGAATTTTTCTGCACCTTCCATGTCTTGACAGCTTAAAAATAATAACGGTCACCAGATGATATAACATGACCTGCTGACATACTGTTTGATGCCTAAGGATAAACATGGGGTGCTCAATTAGCCACCTAAATCACTGCTGAGTGATTCTCATTCTAGATGGAAAAAAAAAAGCCAAACCCGGCCGCCAAAACTTTCAGAGCTGGTAGAAACGGTTTAACTCACTTTTACACGTCTTTCTGATCCCATGCTGACCGCGCGTGGTTTTAAGGTTCACAGGAGTGACAAAATTAATCGATTTAATTATTTATAGGAGGAACTGCGTAAAAGAAGAGGCGCTCAGCGGGAAAGAAGCTGCTCCGTAATACCCAGCGCACTGTATCCCGCGGCCCCCCTTACCCTCCTGCAGCAGGCGGCTGGGCCGGACGGGCGGGACGCGGAACTGCCGTGCGCTCCAGCCGGGCCGCGGCGACCACGCCACCTCCCGGTCCGACAGCCACGTCACGGCCTCGTAGTTGTCGCCTTGCAGCAGCGCCGCCGCCTCGGCGCTGTGCACTGCCACCTCCTTGAAGTGCTGCAGCCCGCCCGAGTGGTCGAAGTGGACATGGGTGGCCACGGCCAGTAGCGGCCGCGGCCCGGCGCTCCCGGCCGGCGCCAGCAGCCCGGCGTCGCGCAGGTAGTCAGGCAGGCTGCGCAGCCCCAGTCCCGCGTCGATCACCACGTCTCGCTGCGAGCCTCGCACCAGCCAGATATTGGCGCGGTTACTTGACTCATAGAAGCGCTCCTGTATCCAAAAGATACCGCCGCCCAGGGGCTTGTGTACGAACCACTCCAGCGCCGACATGGCTCGGCAAACGCTCGAGCCCACGAACCCCGCGCCACCGCCCCCAGCGGCGAGGCGGGCGCGAGCGCGGGCCCGGCGCATTGCGCCAGCGGCAGGCGGAGCGTGGCCGTGCCGAGTGAGGAGGAGGGAGGTCCGGAGGGCTGTAGGGTCGCAGGCGTTGCGTGACGGGCGCGTGTTTAAGCTCACTTCCCCACTGACACCCGCCGGCGGTGGAGGCAGTAGAGGCGTAGAGCCCCGGCCGTGCGGGGAGCGGCGGGACCCACCAGGGGTGGCGGGCCGTCAGCGAGGGGTCAGGGAACAGGAAAGGAGCGGATAGCAGCTATGAAGGGTATTCGCACACAGCAGCAGCTAGTGACCCTCAGGACAAGTATCTTCTCCCGCAAAGGTTCACGGGCGTCAGTTTAAAAAGACACTCACAAAACCTCAGTATCTAAAGTCCTTTCTTCCGTATCTGCTTTTCCCTTAAGCTGATTGCACCTGCCTCTAAAAATCAAGGATCCACGATCAGGAATTTTGTTTTGAGAAAGCCGTAGGACACCGAGAGCTCGTCAGAGCACTCAGTTAGCTTGGGTCTGCTGTTGCCTCACCAGCCGTCCGTCATTTGTCGAGGATCCGGAACTCCATGGGCCTTTCCCTCCCGAAGCATCAGCTGCCTTCCCCTGAGCAGCTGCCCGAGAAACTGCATGCATAGGTTAGAGGAATTTGAAAAGCCTAAATCTGTAACTCTACTCTTTTGTAAATGACAGAGAAACTACGCATAAACATGAAAACACACCTAGCTGATCTTTTAGACATCCCCCAAAGCAACTAGAACACTAGTTCTGGTAACTTTACCATGATAAGTGGCATAGTTGTACAACTCAACTCTTCAGGATTGCTCCATCTGTCACTGTAATTTTGTGCTGTCAGTAAATATAAACGTTCTGAACCATTATGCTTAGAAGAATCAAAAGTTTGGGTAAAAATGTGGATTTGAAATGCTACTGGACTTTAAAGCTTATTCTTACAGCTTCAACTTAATTATCGAAAAATGCTGTTTCAAGAGAATTTACTAGGAAATAATTTTAAGGAAGCATTAAATGGATGTTCAAATTCATTACATTTCATGATTTTCCTTGCTAGCTCAGCATCTCATTCAACTTTTGTTGTGTGATTCTGCAATAGTTTGTTGTTTTTTTTTTTTACACCTAGAAAATTGCTCAAATATGCGGCTTTACAATGTCTTTTATGTACTCAATTATAAAAGGCTCACATCTTGCTTTTCATCCTATTTTCTAAGAATTTCCCTTCCCTTCCCTTCCCTTCCCTTCCCTTCCCTTCCCTTCCCTTCCCTTCCCTTCCCTTCCCTTCCCTTCCCTTCCCTTCCCTTCCCTTCCCTTCCCTTCCCGACTTCCCTTCCCTTCCCTTCCCGAACTTCCCTTCCCTTCCCTTCCCTTCCCTTCCCTTCCCTTCCCTTCCCTTCCCTTCCCTTCCCTTCCCTTCCCTTCCCTTCCCTTCCCTTCCCTTCCCTTCCCTTCCCTTCCCTTCCCTTCCCTTCCCTTCCCTTCCCTTCCCTTCCCTTCCCTTCCCTTCCCTTCCCTTCCCTTCCCTTCCCTTCCCGAACTTCCCTTCCGGAACTTCCCTTCCCTTCCCTTCCCTTCCCTTCCCTTACCTTCCCTTCCCGAACTTCCCTTCCCGGAACTTCCCTTCCCTTCCCTTCCCTTCCCTTCCCTTCCCTTCCCTTCCCTTCCCTTCCCTTCCCTTCCCTTCCCTTCCCTTCCCTTCCCTTCCCTTCCCTTCCCTTCCCTTCCCTTCCCTTCCCTTCCCTTCCCTTCCCTTCCCTTCCCTTCCCTTCCCTTCCCTTCCCTTCCCTTCCCTTCCCTTACCTTCCCTTCCCTTCCTTCCCTTCCGAACTTCCCTTCCGAAACTTCCCTTCCCTTCCGAAACTTCCCTTCCACTTCCCTTCCGATCTTCCCTTCCCTTCCCTTCCCTTCCCTTCCCTTCCCTTCCCTTCCCTTCCCTTCCCTTCCCTTCCCTTCCCTTCCCTTCCCTTCCCTTCCCTTCCCTTCCCTTCCCTTCCCTTCCCTTCCCTTCCCTTCCCTTCCCTTCCCTTCCCTTCCCTTCCCTTCCCTTCCCTTCCCTTCCCTTCCCTTCCCTTCCCTTCCCTTCCCTTCCCTTCCCTTCCCTTCCCTTCCCTTCCCTTCCCTTCCCTTCCCTTCCCTTCCCTTCCCTTCCCTTCCCTTCCCTTCCCTTCCCTTCCCTTCCCTTCCCTTCCCTTCCCTTCCCTTCCCTTCCCTTCCCTTCCCTTCCCTTCCCTTCCCTTCCCTTCCCTTCCTTCCCTTCCCTTCCCTTCCCTTCCCTTCCCTTCCCTTCCCTTCCCTTCCCTTCCCTTCCCTTCCCTTCCCTTCACTTCCCTTCCCTTCCCTTCCCTTCCCTTCCCTTCCCTTCCCTTCCCTTCCCTTCCCTTCCCTTCCCTTCCCTTCCCTTCCCTTCCCTTCCCTTCCCTTCCCTTCCCTTCCCTTCCTGAACTTCCCTTCCCTTCCCTTCCCTTCCCTTCCCTTCCCTTCCCTTCCCTTCCCTTCCCTTCCCTTCCCTTCCCTTCCCTTCCCTTCCCTTCCCTTCCCTTCCCTTCCCTTCCCTTCCCTTCCCTTCCCTGAAACTTCCCTTCCCTGCACTTCCCTTCCCTGAAACTTCCCTTCCCTGAACTTCCCTTCCCTTCCCTTCCCTTCCCTTCCCTTCCCTGAACTTCCCTTCCCTTCCCTTCCCTTCCCTTCCCTTCCCTTCCCTTCCCTTCCCTTCCCTTCCCTTCCCTTCCCTTCCCTTCCCTTCCCTTCCCTTCCCTTCCCTTCCCTTCCCTTCCCTTCCCTTCCCTTCCCTTCCCTTCCCTTCCCTTCCCTTCCCTTCCCTTCCCTTCCCTTCCCTTCCCTTCCCTTCCCTTCCCTTCCCTTCCCTTCCCTTCCCTTCCCTTCCCTTCCCTTCCCTTCCCTTCCCTTCCCTTCCCTTCCCTTCCCTTCCCTTCCCTTCCCTGAACTTCCCTTCCCTTCCCTTCCCTTCCCTTCCCTTCCCTTCCCTTCCCTTCCCTTCCCTTCCCTTCCCTTCCCTTCCCTTCCCTTCCCTTCCCTTCCCTTCCCTTCCCTTCCCTTCCCTTCCCTTCCCTTCCCTTCCCTTCCCTTCCCTTCCCTTCCCTTCCCTTCCCTTCCCTTCCCTTCCCTTCCCTTCCCTTCCCTTCCCTTCCCTTCCCTTCCCGGAACTTCCCTTCCCTTCCCTTCCCTTCCCGAACTTCCCTTCCCGGAACTTCCCTGAAACTTCCCTGAAACTTCCCTTCCCTTCCCTGAAACTTCCCTTCCCTGAAATTTCCCTTCCCTTCCCTTCCCTTCCCTTCCCTTCCCTTCCCTTCCCTTCCCTTCCCTTCCCTTCCCTTCCCTTCCCTTCCCTTCCCTTCCCTTCCCTTCCCTTCCCTTCCCTTCCCTTCCCTTCCCTTCCCTTCCCTTCCCTTCCCGGAACTTCCCAGAACTTCCCGGAACTTCCCGGAACTTCCCTTCCCTTCACGATACTTCCCGATACTTCCCTTCCCTTCCCTTCCCTTCCCTTCCCTTCCCTTCCCTTCCCGGAACTTCCCTTCCCTTCCCTTCCCTTCCCTTCCCTTCCCTTCCCTTCCCTTCCCTTCCCTTCCCTTCCCTTCCCTTCCCTTCCCTTCCCTTCCCTTCCCTTCCCTTCCCTTCCCTTCCCTTCCCTTCCCTTCCCTTCCCTTCCCTTCCCTTCCCTTCCCTTCCCTTCCCTTCCCTTCCCTTCCCTTCCCTTCCCTTCCCTTCCCTTCCCTTCCCTTCCCTTCCCTTCCCTTCCCTTCCCTTCCCTTCCCTTCCCTTCCCTTCCCTTCCCTTCCCTTCCCTTCCCTTCCCTTCCCTTCCCTTCCCTTCCCTTCCCTTCCCTTCCCTTCCCTTCCCTTCCCTTCCCTTCCCTTCCCTTCCCTTCCCTTCCCTTCCCTTCCCTTCCCTTCCCTTCCCTTCCCTTCCCTTCCCTTCCCTTCCCTTCCCTTCCCTTCCCTTCCCTTCCCTTCCCTTCCCTTCCCTTCCGAAACTTCCCTTCCCTTCCCTTCCCGAACTTCCCTTCCCTTCCCTTCCCTTCCCTTCCCTTCCCTTCCCTTCCCTTCCCTTCCCTTCCCTTCCCTTCCCTTCCCTTCCCTTCCCTTCCCTTCCCTTCCCTTCCCTTCCCTTCCCTTCCCTTCCCTTCCCTTCCCTTCCCTTCCCTTCCCTTCCCTTCCCTTCCCTTCCCTTCCCTTCCCTTCCCTTCCCTTCCCTTCCCTTCCCTTCCCTTCCCTTCCCTTCCCTTCCCTTCCCTGAAACTTCCCTTCCCTTCCCTTCCCTTCCCTTCCTACTTCCCTTCCCTTCCCTTCCCTTCCCTTCCCTTCCCTTCCCTTCCCTTCCCTTCCCTTCCCTTCCCTTCCCTTCCCTTCCCTTCCCTTCCCTTCCCTTCCCTTCCTTCCCTTCCCTTCCCTTCCCTTCCCTTCCCTTCCCTTCCCTTCCCTTCCCTTCCCTTCCCTTCCCTTCCCTTCCCTTCCCTTCCCTTCCCTTCCCTTCCCTTCCCTTCCCTTCCCTTCCCTTCCCTTCCCTTCCCTTCCCTTCCCTTCCCTTCCCTTCCCTTCCTTCCCTTCCCTTCCCTTCCCTTCCCTTCCCTTCCCTTCCCTTCCCTTCCCTTCCCTTCCCTTCCCTTCCCTTCCCTTCCCTTCCCTTCCCTTCCCTTCCCTTCCCTTCCCTTCCCTTCCCTTCCCTTCCCTTCCCTTCCCTTCCCTTCCCTTCCCTTCCCTTCCCTTCCCTTCCCTTCCCTTCCCTTCCCTTCCCGTACTTCCCTTCCCGAAACTTCCCTTCCCTTCCCTTCCCTTCCCTTCCCTTCCCTTCCCTTCCCTTCCCTTCCCTTCCCTTCCCTTCCCTTCCCTTCCCTTCCCTTCCCTTCCCTTCCCTTCCCTTCCCTTCCCTTCCCTTCCTTCCCTTCCCTTCCCTTCCCTTCCCTTCCCTTCCCTTCCCTTCCCTTCCCTTCCCTTCCCTTCCTTCCCTTCCCTTCCTTCCCTTCCCTTCCCTTCCCTTCCCTTCCCTTCCCTTCCCTTCCCTTCCCTTCCCTTCCCTTCCCTTCCTTCCCTTCCCTTCCCTTCCCTTCCCTTCCCTTCCCTTCCCTTCCCTTCCCTTCCCTTCCCTTCCCTTCCCTTCCCTTCCCTTCCCTTCCCTTCCCTTCCCTTCCCTTCCCTTCCCTTCCCTTCCCTTCCCTTCCCTTCCCTTCCCTTCCCTTCCCTTCCCTTCCCTTCCCGAAACTTCCCTTCCCGAAACTTCCCTTCCCGAAACTTCCCTTCCCTTCCCGAAACTTCCCTTCCCTTCCCTTCCCTTCCCTTCCCTTCCCGGAACTTCCCTTCCCGAACTTCCCTTCCCTTCCCTTCCCTTCCCTTCCCTTCCCTTCCCTTCCCTTCCCTTCCCTTCCCTTCCCTTCCCTTCCCTTCCCTTCCCTTCCCTTCCCTTCCCTTCCCTTCCCTTCCCTTCCCTTCCCTTCCCTTCCCTTCCCTTCCCTTCCCTTCCCTTCCCTTCCCTTCCCTTACCTTCCCTTCCCTTCCCTTCCCTTCCCTTCCCTTCCCTTCCCTTCCCTTCCCTTCCCCTTCCCTTCCCTTCCCTTCCCTTCCCTTCCCTTCCCTTCCCTTCCCTTCCCTTCCCTTCCCTTCCCTTCCCTTCCCTTCCCTTCCCTTCCCTTCCCTTCCCTTCCCTTCCCTTCCCTTCCCTTCCCTTCCCTTCCCTTCCCTTCCCTTCCCTTCCCTTCCCTTCCCTTCCCTTCCCTTCCCTTACCTTCCCTTCCCTTCCCTTCCCTTCCCTTCCCTTCCCTTCCCTTCCCTTCCCTTCCCTTCCCTTCCCTTCCCTTCCCTTCCCTTCCCTTCCCTTCCCTTCCCTTCCCTTCCCTTCCCTTCCCTTCCCTTCCCTTCCCTTCCCTTCCCTTCCCTTCCCTTCCCTTCCCTTCCCTTCCCTTCCCTTCCCTTCCCTTCCGAACTTCCCTTCCCTTCCCTTCCCTTCCCTTCCCTTCCCTTCCCTTCCCTTCCCTTCCCTTCCCTTCCCTTCCCTTCCCTTCCTTCCCTTCCCTTCCCTTCCCTTCCCTTCCCTTCCCTTCCCTTCCCTTCCCTTCCCTTCCCTTCCCTTCCCTTCCCTTCCCTTCCCTTCCCTTCCCTTCCCTTCCCTTCCCTTCCCTTCCCTTCCCTTCCCTTCCCTTCCCTTCCCTTCCCTTCCCTTCCCGGAACTTCCCTTCCCTTCCCTTCCCTTCCCTTCCCTTCCCTTCCCTTCCCTTCCCTTCCCTTCCCTTCCCGGAACTTCCCTTCCCTTCCCTTCCCTTCCCTTCCCTTCCCTTCCCTTCCCTTCCCTTCCCTTCCCTTCCCTTCCCTTCCCTTCCCTTCCCTTCCCTTCCCTTCCCTTCCCTTCCCTTCCCTTCCCTTCCCTTCCCTTCCCTTCCCTTCCCTTCCCTTCCCTTCCCTTCCCTTCCCTTCCCTTCCCTTCCCTTCCCTTCCCTTCCCTTCCCTTCCCTTCCCTTCCCTTCCCTTCCCTTCCCTTCCCGAAACTTCCCTTCCCGAAACTTCCCTTCCCGAACTTCCCTTCCCTTCCCGAAACTTCACTTCCCTTCCCGGAACTTCCCTTCCCGGAACTTCCCTTCCCGGATCTTCCCGGAACTTCCCTTCCCGGAACTTCCCTTCCCTTCCCGAACTTCCCTTCCCTTCCCGGAACTTCCCTTCCCTTCCCTTCCCGGAACTTCCCTTCCCTTCCCGGAACTTCCCTTCCCTTCCCTTCCCTGAACTTCCCTTCCCAGAAACTTCCCTGAAACTTCCCTTCCCTGAAACTTCCCTTCCCTGAAACTTCCCTTCCCGGAACTTCCCTTCCCTTCCCTTCCTGGAACATCCTTTCCCTTCCCTTCCCTTCCCTTCCCTTCCCTTCCCTTCCCTTCCCTTCCCTTCCCTTCCCTTCCCTTCCCTTCCCTTCCCTTCCCTTCCCTTCCCTTCCCTTCCCTTCCCTTCCCTTCCCTTCCCTTCCCTTCCCTTCCGAAACTTCCCGAAACTTCCCGAAACTTCCCGAAACTTCCCGAAACTTCCCGAAACTTCCCTTCCCTTCCCGAAACTTCCCTTCCCTTCCCTTCCCTTCCCTTCCCTTCCCTTCCCTTCCCTTCCCTTCCCTTCCCTTCCCTTCCCTTCCCTTCCCTTCCCTTCCCTTCCCTTCCCTTCCCTTCCCTTCCCTTCCCTTCCCTTCCCTTCCCTTCCCTTCCCTTCCCTTCCCTTCCCTTCCCTTCCCTTCCCTTCCCTTCCCTTCCCTTCCCTTCCCTTCCCTTCCCTTCCCTTCCCTTCCCTTCCCTTCCCTTCCCTTCCCTTCCCTTCCCTTCCCTTCCCTTCCCTTCCCTTCCCTTCCCTTCCCTTCCCTTCCCTTCCCTTCCCTTCCCTTCCCTTCCCTTCCCTTCCCTTCCCTTCCCTTCCCTTCCCTTCCCTTCCCTTCCCTTCCCTTCCCTTCCCTTCCCTTCCCTTCCCTTCCCTTCCCTTCCCTTCCCTTCCCTTCCCTTCCCTTCCCTTCCCTTCCCTTCCCTTCCCTTCCCT